>NW_026088034.1:0-21904 GCF_022539395.1 Myiozetetes cayanensis
CAAAACAAGGAGATAGTAGCATCAGCAGATTTAGGATGGGCCAAGGTTACCAAGACCCTGCCAACATCACAAGGAAACTACCCAAATTAGGAAAGATTTGAGGAAAGTTCAAAAGTTTACACCGAGGAAGACCAACCAGACGACCACCTCCTCCGATGAAGGCTCCGGATCTCCCACCTCTAAACCTCCCCAAATTAAAGACTCCGCCCAGACTCTGCCTATATATGAATATTACAAGTAGATGTTGCAATGTAATTAATATACATGTATAATGATGTAATCCCTACTCAGAAATTGTATAAAAAGGTTGCACTAATTGTTAACAACGGAGCTCTTTGCCCAGGGCGACCTGGAGAGCTCCCCAACGCGTTGCTAATAAAATACCTCCTGCTTTGAGCATGAAACTTTGTCTCTAAAGCAGTCTCTCTGTGCTTCTTTGGGGCAAATTCGGCATCACTCTCTCACTCTCTTTTCTCCTCCAGCCTTTCCTGGCAGGAACCAGGACAGTTGTGTGCATACAGAAATGGGACTCAAACACAAAAAGGGGAGATATAGCCCAGTTTTAAATTTCAGAGGCTATTTTTAATATCCTCTGAGCAGACAAAAGCCACTGCAGGTATAAGAAGTCTCTCTCTTCTAGTTCTTCTCTCTGGTTAAGCGGTAAGAATGAAAGCCTATAAGGTCTTTATAAAGTTTCTCGGCTCTGCCGTGGACCACCTGCACTGGCAGCAGGGTCTGGGCTGGAAAAGAAATTGCGGGTGACCCTCCCGGGTCAGCACCTTTCCCTGGTGCACTTTGAAATCCTCAATTCCACAGGAACTGTGCCCTTTGCTCAGGGCCTTCCCTGATGCTTTCAATCCTGAGGTGAGCAGTGTTGCTCAGAGCTCCCTGTGATCGTGGTTGGTGCCCGTGCTCATCGGCTGAGGAGCTGATTATTTTGTGCTACCTGGATCAGCCCGAGGTGCTGGGAATGTGAAGGGATCGTGGCCGAGCACGTGCAGCATTCCCTGGGACACACCCGTGGGGAAGAGCTCCAGAAATGCCTCCCAGACGGGCGGCAGGCGCTGGAGCGCCAAGGTGGGGGGGCAAAATTCCTATGGAAATGGGGCATTTGGGAATGGGGGACTTGTTGGGCCGAGTGGAACATGGGATACTGACACTGTCCTGCTGCGCATACGGATTCTTTCCGGGACCACGGGGATGAGCCACATGAAGAAAGAAAATTTCACACAGAAAGAAAATTAGAGAGCCAAAAGCGCAATTTGAAGTCAATTTGGCTACTTCTGTCAGGGATAACAAAAAGCGCTTCTATAAATACATTAATAACAAAAGGAGGGGCAAGAAAAACCTCCATTCCTTGTTGGACTTGGGGGGAACAGGGTTAACAGGGGTGAGGAGAAGGTTGAGGTACTTAACACCTACTTTGCCTCAGTATTCACCAGTAGGACAGGTGGCCCTCAGGACAACTGGCCTCTGGAACTGGTAGACAGGGACAGGAAACCAAATACCCCCTGTATTCCAGGAGGAAATAGTCGGTGACTTACTGAGCCACCTGGATCCACACAAGTCCATGGGACCAGATGGGATCCATCCTAGGGTGATGAGGGAGCTGGCAGAAGAGCTCGTCAAGCCGCTCTCCATCATTTACCAACAGTCCTGGCTCACTGGGGAGGGCCCAGGCAATTGGAAGTTGGCGAATGTCACGCCAATCTACAAAAAGGGCTGCAAGGAGGACCCAGGAAACTGTCAGCCTGACCTCAGTGCCTGGCAAGGTTATGGAGCAGATCATCCTGAGTGCAATCACACAGCACCTACAGGATGGACAAGGGATCAGAGCCAGCCAGCACGGGGTTAGAAAGGGCAAGTCCTATCTGACCAACTTGATCTCCTTTTATGATCAGGTGACCCACCTGGTGGATGAGGGAAAGGCTGTGGATGTGTCTATCTGGACTCCAGCAAAACCTTTCACACCGTCTCCCATAATATACTCCTGGAAAAGCTGCAGCCCATGGCTTGGACAGGGGCACTCTGTGCTGGGTTAAGAACTGGCTGGAGGGCCGGGCCCAGAGAGTGGTGGGAACGGGGTTGCATCCAGTTGGGATCCAGTCACCAGTGGTGTCCCCCAGGGATCAGTGCTGGGCCCAGTCCTGTTTAACATCTTTATGGATGATTTCGATGAGGGGATGGAGTCCATCATTAGCAAATTTGCAGATGACACCAAGTTGGGAGGGAGTGTCGACCTGCTGGAAGGCAGGAGGGCTCTGCACAGGGACCTGGATAGGCTGGAGAGTTGGGCTGATTCCAGGGGGATGAGGTTCAACAAGACCAAGTGCCAGGTCCTGCACTTTGGCCACAACAACCCCTGCAGCGCTACAGGCTGGGCACAGAGTGGCTGGAGAGCAGCCAGGTGGAAAGGGACCTGGGGGTGCTGATCGACAGGAAGCTGAACATGAGCCAGCAGTGTGCCCAGGTGGCCAAGAAGGCCAATAGATCCTGGTCTGCATCAAGAACAGTGTGGCCAGCAGGAGCAGGGAAGTGATCCTTCCCCTGTACTCAGTGCTGGTGAGGCCACACCTTGAGTATTGTGTTCAGCTCTGGGCCCCTCAGTTCAGGAAGGACATGGAGGGGCTGGAGCAAGTCCAGAGAAGAGCAACGAGGTTGGGGAAGGGACTTGAGCACAAGTCCTTTAAGGAGAGGCTGAGGGAGCTGGGGTTGTTTAGTCTGGAGAAGAGGAGGCTCAGGGGTGACCTCATCACTCTCTACAACTACATGAAAGGAGGTTGTAGCCTGGTGGGGGTCGGTCTCTTCTCCCAGGTAGCCAGCAACAGGACAAGAGGGCACAGGCTTAAGCTGTGTCAAGGGAGGTTTAGGTTGGATATTAGAAAGAAGATCTTTACAGGCACTGGAATGGCCTGTCCAGAGAGGTGGTGGATTCGCTGTCCCTGGAGGTTTTTAAGACGAGGCTGGATGTGGCACTGAGTGCCATGATCTGGTAATCACAGTGGGGTTGGATCAAGGGTTGGACTTGATGATCTTGGAGGTCTCTTCCAACCCAGTTAATTCTATGATTCTATGATTCCCCGCTCCCAGCCTCCCCCTGGGCGGAGATCCCGGGCTCCGCCATCCCGGGGGCTCCCCTGGCACGGGCGCTGCTCCCGCTCCCCTGGCAGCGCCTCCTCGCTCCTGGCCCAGGGGCGAAGGTGCCGTCGCTGTTGGGAACGATCCCACACCGCTCCATCTCCCGATCCCGGAGTTCATTGCCCTTCATCCGGCTCATCCCCGTGGTCTCGGGGCAGAATCCGTACGTGTGGCTGGACAGTGTCAGTATCCCGTGTTCCACTCGGCCCAACAAGTGCCCTATTCCCAAATGCCCCATTCCCATTGGAATTTTGCCCCCCCACCTTGGCGCTCCAGCACCTGCCGCGCATCTGGGAGGCATTTCTGGAGCTCTTCCCCATGGGTGTGTCCCAGGGAATGCTGCACGTGCTTGGAAGTGTCCCAGGGAATGCTGTACGTGCTCGGCCACGATCCCTTCACATTCCCAGGACCTCGGGCTGATCCAGGCGGCACAAAATAATCAGCTCCTCAGCCGATGAGCACGGGCACCAACCACGATCACAGGGAGCTCTGAGCAACACTGCTCACCTCAGGACTGAAAGCATCAGGGAAGGCCCTGAGCAAAGGGCACAGTTCCTGTGGAATTGAGGATTTCAAAGTGCACCAGGGAAAGGTGCTGACCCGGGAGGGTCACCCGCAATTTCTTTTCCAGCCCAGACCCTGCTGCCAGTGCAGGTGGTCCACGGCAGAGCTGAGAAACTTTATAAAGACCTTATAGGCTTTCATTCTTACCGCTTAACCAGAGAGAAGAACTAGAAGAGAGAGACTTCTTATACCTGCAGTGGCTTTTGTCTGCTCAGAGGATATTAAAAATAGCCTCTGAAATTTAAAACTGGGCTATATCTCTCGTTTTTGTGTTTGAATCCCATTTCTGTATGCACACAACTGTCCTGGTTCCTGCCAGGAAAGGCTGGAGGAGAAAAGAGAGTGAGAGAGCAGCACTGGGGTTAAGGAGAGTCTCGGTGAGGGCACTAAATTGGGGAGTACCATTTCTAAACCACAGGAACACAGTTCATTGGGCTAAATTGAAGCTTCTCTGAAAATAGTCTGACAGCTGGATGCTCTCTGAGTACCAGGCGGCCTCACATCACAGAGCCCTGGAAGCTGATCCCAGACCCTGCCCCCAGTGCAGGTGTCCCATGGCAGATATAAGGAACCACAGAAAACCATTCTATTTTATATCTTAAACAGATATAAGGACCAGAGGAAAGACAGCTCTTACACTTGCAGTAGGTGTCACCTGCTGAGAGGCAATCAAAATGCCCTCCAAAAATTAAAACTGGACTTCATCTCAGCATTTTGTGTTTGAATCCTTTGTTCATATGCACACCACTCAGGAATCTCAGTGAAATTGAAGTTTTTATTGAGGAAAATTATAATCTATTAATATCTATATATCTACCTATCTATCTATCTGTCTATTTATCTATCTGTCTGTCTATCTGTCTGTCTATCTACCTATCTTATAATCTGTCTAATCTATCTGTGCCCTACTATCTATTGGCACAACTGCGATGAAACTGTGACCCAGCTCAAGCCCTAAGGTGTGTTTAGGGCAATCCCAGGCTGGTGACAGGAATCACTGGGTGAGCCCAGGCTGGCAGTGTGTGCTTGGGGCAGCCAAATGCCCGAGGTGCTGTCCCTGCAGCCGTGGCTGCGGTGCCTCCCTGTGCCACGCTCTCAGCCGGACGCTGCCGAGGCTCACACGGTCACCTGCAGGCAGCTGCCTGGCGCTGGCAGCCTGGCACTGCTGCTCCTGCCCTCGTGGGACACAGGTGCCAAGGAACAGCCTGGCACAGCCCTGAGCACCCTCCCGAACAGGGAGTGTCGTTGCCGTCACTCCAGGCCGCAACTGGCGTGGCAGAAGGAGATCCGTGGCCAAGGGGCTGAGCGGGCAGCAGGAAAGCTCCTGCCTGCCCCACTGGCACCAAGGGCTCCTGCCAGGGAAGAGCAGGCAGTGCACAGGCAGTGGTTGTGGTTGTGGCGGTGCCGGCCTGGCCTGGGTGCTGCTCCCTGGGACGGCTGGGCCAGGCCTGCCACCACTGGGGCAGCGCTGGACTTTGGGACGTGGCTGGCTCCTCCTCGGTGTCTCACAGATGTCTGATGGCATTTGGCACTCATGGTGACATCAGCCATTTGAAACAGGTCACACAGATCGTAGATGAAAATTTAGTGTCGAACTTAGGTGGGAAGTTCCTGCCTCACAGTGCTCTTTGCCACAGTTGCTCTGTAAAAGAATGGAGTTACACAGCTCAGTGTTTCCATTTCAACATTTTCTGTCCTCTCCCACACTGGAAAATTTGTACCAACCTGCTGACCAAAAGTCGTTGGCTTTACCACACGTGGCTGGGGTGTGTTCTGAGGCCGGGAGTTCTGCCCAGTCCCAGACGGTTCCCAAGGTGTCCCAGGCCAGCTGAATCCAGAGGTGGAACTGCAGCCCGATGTCTGCTGACATCGCTGAATGTGGCTGCAGATTTGCTTCTCTGGCGCTCCCAAAGGAGCTTCGGGTTGGCCTCTTCAAGTCTCTCATTGGCTCTGAAACATTCAGAGGCACACAAAGAGTCACCTTGGGCAGCAACGCTTTGGCAAAGTTCCCCTCTATGTCCTTGACTATTCCTTGACTTCTAAATGCCAAGGGGATGAAGAGAGTCCAAAACAAGCACATCCTTTGATCTGAGCTTGTGCAGAGGGCCTGTTTCCAAAAAATCACACCAAGTGCAAGGAGCAGCAAGTGTCACCTCCATAAGAACTCTGGGCTACCCTGCTGGCCTTCAAAGGAAAGCTCAAACCTCAGAGCTGCTGCTAAAACAGAAAGATCATTCTTATTTTTGATTCACAGAATCCAACTCTGCTCTCTGAGAGGCCTCTCCTTATTCAAACAGGAAAGGCCACAAGATTGATCTTTTCTGTTACACACAGGAGGAGGAGGAGATTAGAGATTGGCAAAAAGACTGCCTGTTAAATCAACATCAGCTGGAAAAAGACACCACTCATGCTGTAATGGTGCTACTGTGGTGTTACTGCTGGAACTCTATGGAGAAAGGAAGACAGGTCTGGTGAAGGGAAGGGTCTTGAGGTGCTTTCCCCACAAATATGCCATGTTATGCTTTCACACATTGTGCTGGCCAGATGTAGAAAAGGGATTTTAGAAGGAAAATGCACAAGGAAAAAGGAGTCTGTGATTACCACTCCAAAAAAACCATGAACTTACCTTTCCAGTTTCTTTGCGAGGCTTTTGCTGGTTTTCACTTCCTGCAGGTACAGCTCTATGTACTTGTCCACTGCTGGCTGTCTGGATTCTTGTTGAAAAGGTCTTTCTTGTTGGTTGCTTTTTGTCCTTCCCAGTGCACGTTCAAGATCTCTAGTTCTGTCTTCTAACTGGTTTTTCAGTGAGTCAAAATGACTGCTTCTGATTTTTTCTAAGGTGTCCTGGCAGGCTGCCTGTTCCTGAATGAGACAGTGCACCTTCAACCACCACAAGAAAAACAGAGCTCTCCCCAGCAGAAAATTGCACATACCGAGTTTCAAGGGCCCAGCTTTGCTCAGAGAGGTGGCTGTGCCTCCTCACAAGCAGCAGCAATCAAGGCAGAACCCAGGAGCTACCAGGGTAAATAATTCTTCTCATTCAGAAAGAGGCCAAATCAGCACTCTTAGTCAAAGCTACCAATGAAAAGACACTGTATCTGCAGGACAGGGCATATTGAAAAGGATGCTTCAAAGACAATCAGAGCATCCCCACCTGCACCCCCCTCACCCCACCCCTGTCATTTCAGGGACTCCTTTTCTGAGCACTTTCCCCCCTACAAGGACAAAGCAGCACCCCAATGTCTGGCCATGACAGCTGCAAGTTGCCAAACCCATTGGAGGATGAAAAGGGAGAACCAGAGCAGGGGACAGAGATCCCCCCAGGCACTGCCAACTGGGAATGTGCCTTGGGCAGGCTTTGGATTCAGGGACCTGCCAGCACATCACACACCCAGCACTGCTGCCCAACCATCTGCCCTTCTCCCACTGCCTCCAGCACAGACAGAAGTACAGCACTAACACACAGAGAATGCAGGAGGGAAAGGAAAATACCAGAAATCGTGGCCGCAACAGAAGTTTACGTAGTGCCCGTGGACACTGGTGAGAAATTCACTTACTTGCAAAAACTGATTGACTTCATGTAGCTTTTGTGTTATTTCCTTGCTTGCTCGTTCTTCCGCCTCTCTTTTACATTGTTCCAGCTGGGAGCGATCCACCATGTTAGTGTGTAAATGATGCTGGAGTTTTGACAGCTCTTCTTGCAGCTGGCATTTGTCCACCTCCAGTTGTTCACACTTCCTATGCAGAGTGGACAGCTCTTCTTGCAAATCCTGATTTTGGGCTTCCAGCTGCATGCATTTTTTAGATTCCCTGTCCAGCTGCTGGGAAAGTTCAGCAACCTGCAGACAGAAAGAAAGAAAAAAGGAACTCAGCGTGACCTAAAGGCAGTGAATTCTGTGAAAACCCCAAAAGAGGTGGCCAGGGAGAATATATTCATCATCTGCTGACTCAGTACTAGAAAAAAGGTGCAACCAGGCTCTCCTTTTCCAGCAAGAACAGCTTTCCTATCATTTGTGATAGCATTGCTCAGGTTCCCATCCCTTCTGAGTTCCTCAGGCAAAAATGCTCCAAGCTTCTGACTCCCAAGGAATGGCTGCAAAGGCAGGAGGCGATTCCACAGCGCTGCCTTCCAACCCCAGCGTCCCTCTGACACAGCCGCTCCAGCAACGAGTCCCAGGAACGAGCGGAGAGGAGACCAAAGGTTACCCGGCCCTGCTGAACAGGCAGAGCAGCCTCAAAAACACTGCTGGGAACAGCCCTGCTGGGTCCCTGCCACCAGATGGGCTGAAACAGCTCCCCAGGAGCAATAAGGGACAGGATTTCCCTGGGAGGCACCTCTGCTCAGTGTGCCCCGGGCAGCAACAGCTCTGCTGAGAAAAGCAAAACCTCCAGTGCCTCCTGCTCAGCTCGTGCCTGGCACAGGGCCCAGGGGCTGATCGTGCCCTGCGAGTGACAGCGCTGTTCCTGCCCTCTCTTCCAGGGAAGGAATTCATCTGTCAGTCCCAGGTGACGCTGGCACAGCCCCCCTCAAGCTGCAGCCAGGCTGAGCTGGGCCCCACTGCTCTCAGCCCAGGGCCGTGATGTCCTGCCAGGCCGGCAGAGCTGCCCCTCCCTAAGGCCCAGCCGGGGATCTGCACTCTTGGCTGGCCCCGCTTGCTGTCAGTGGGCCTGTTCTGCTCTTCTGGCTCAGGGGCTGTGGGACGGCTCCCTGGCCCGGGAGGTCACGCACCCTGCCAGGCTGGCTGCCACTCTGGGCTTGCCCTTCCTCTGCAGGACAGCCTGGCCTTCCTGAGCCCTTGCACCTCCTGCTTTGCACTGAACATTTGCATCTTTACCCACAGTGATAACTACCCCAGGATTAGTTATAGTCATCTACTACTGTAACAGCAGAAGGAGCTTTAAAAAAAGCCCATCAAATGCAAAATGCAGCCAAGGAAAATAAAAATCATCAACATGACAAGAAATATAGGAAAGCATCTCCCAGGCTTCAAAAGAAGTAACACCACAACCGAAAACCCCTCCCAAAAAGTGCAGCTCACCTCTGTTTGTAATCTATCAACTTCCTTGACCTTTTCAGAATATTTGTTCTTTATTTCTTCCTGCTGGGACTGGGTTTCTTGCTGTTCATTATCCCTGGGTTTCCTCCTATCTATCCTCAGAAGTTCTTCCAGCCTGCACAGCAAATGAGTTAAGAAAACAATGAAACACAGGAAGAACCGGCCTTTTCCCCACAGTCTCCCATAAACAGCACAGACATCATAGAAGCATAGAATGGCTTGGGTTGGAAGGAACCTGAAAGATCATCTCTTTCCAACCCTCCTGCTGTGGGCAGGGACACCTTCCATAAGACCAGGTTGCTCAGAGCCCCATCCAGCCTGGCCTTGAACACTTGCAGGGATGGGGCAGCCACAGCTTCCCTGGGCAACCTGTTCCAGTTCCTCCCCATCCTCACAGGAACCAATTTCTGCCTGGTATCAAATCTAAACCTCCTCTCTTTCCCTTTGAAACCATTCCCCTTTGTCCTCTCACTGCATGCTCTTTGAAATGGACTCTTTTCACCCTTCTTGTAGGCTCCCTTCACGTACTGCAAGGCCACAATTAGGTTGCCCCAAAGCCTTCTCTTTTCCAGGCTGAAGTATTCCAGTTCTCCCAGCCTTTCCTACCAGGAGAGGTGCTCCACCTTTCTAAACACCTTGGTGGCCTCCTCTGGACTCCCTGCAACAGGTGGAGGTCCCTGCTGTGCTGAGGAGCCCAGAGCTGGATGCAGCACTCCAGGTGGGGTCTGCCAAGGGCAGAGCAGAGAGGCAGAATGCCCTCCCTGCCCCGCTGGCCACGCTGCCTTTGCTGCAGCCCAGGGGACAATCGGCTTTGCGGGCTGCGAGCGCACATTGCCGGGTCCTGTCCAGCCCCTCATCCAGCCCAGGTGCTGCTGGGCAGGGCTGCTCTCCCTCTCTCCATCCCCCAGCCTGCATCCATACAGGGGCTGCCCTGAGCCACGGGCAGCATCTTGCACTGGCTCTTGTTAAACCTCCTGAGATTGCCATGGGCCCACTTCTCCAGCTTGTCCAGGCCCCTCTGGGTGGCATCAGGTGTGTCAACCACACCCCTCAGCTGGGTGTCAGCTGCAAATTTGCTGAGGGTGCCCTCCATCCCTTTGTCTGTGTCCTTAGTGAGGATAGGAAATAACACTGGTCCCAACACAGACCCCGCTCTGATGGCACTGCTGTCCCTCAGGACTCTGAGCCATTGATCACCACCTCTGGATGGGACTGCTCACCCAGTTTCTTAATCCATCAACAGTCCACGCATGGAATCCACCTCTCTCCAGCTTAGAGAGAAGGATGTTGTGGGGGACTGTGCCAAAGGCTTTCCAGAATTACAGGGAAAGGACACCTGGAGCCCTTGGCCACTGATGCAGTCACTCCATCTTAGAAGGCCACGAGGTTGGTCAAGCAGGACTTGCCCTTGGTGAAGCTGGGCTGGTGTCTCGAATCACCTCCCTGTCATCCCTGTGCCTTGACAGAGCTTCTAGAAGGATCTTTTCCATGACCTTCCCAGGCACAGAGGGCAGCCTGACAGCTTGGCAGTTACCAGGGCCCTCCTTTCTACCCCTTTTAAAGATGGGTACAGTGTGTTTCCCTTTTTCCCATCACCTGGGACTTCACCTGACTGTCATGACTTTTCAAGTATCAAGGAGAGTGTCTTGGCAACTACATCAGACCCTGTTGGCCTATGTAGGGTAATAATGCTGGTGAGAAGTAGAAGATGGATTTCAAAGGAAAACGTATGAAGAAAAAGGAGTCTCTTATTAACACTCCAAAAAAAGCGTGGACTTACCTTTGCAGTTTCTTTGTGAGGCATCTTCTGGTTCTCACTTCCTCCAGATACAGCCCTTTGTACATTTCCATTTTTCCCTCTGTTGCTTCTTTACAACAAGCACTCTCTTGTTGGGCTTTTTTAACGCTGTCCAATTCCCTTTCGAGATCTCTAATTCTTTCTTCCAGCTGGAGTCTCGTTGAATCACAATTCCTGTCTCTAATTTGTCCTAAGTGGTGCTGGTAGGCTGCCTGTGCCTGAAGGAGACAGTGCACCTTCAACCACCACAAGAAAAACAGAGCTCTCCCCAGCAGAAAATTGCATGGACCCAAGTTCAGGGCTTTGCTCAGAGAGGCGGCTGTGCCTCCTCACAAGCAGCAGCAATCAAGGCAGAACCCAGGAGCTACCAGGGTAAATAATTCTTCTCATTCAGAAAGAGGCCAAATCAGCACTCTTAGTCAAAGCTACCAATGAAAAGACACTGTATCTGCAGGACAGGGCATATTGAAAAGGATGCTTCAAAGACAATCAGAGCATCCCCACCTGCACCCCCCTCACCCCACCCCTGTCATTTCAGGGACTCCTTTTCTGAGCACTTTCCCCCCTACAAGGACAAAGCAGCACCCCAATGTCTGGCCATGACAGCTGCAAGTTGCCAAACCCATTGGAGGATGAGCAGCCAGAACCAGAGCAGGGGACAGAGATCCCCCCCAGGCACTGCCAACTGGGAATGTGCCTTGGGCAGGCTTTGGATTCAGGGACCTGCCAGCACATCACACACCCAGCACTGCTGCCCAACCATCTGCCCTTCTCCCACTGCCCCCAGCACAGACAGAAGTACAGCACTAACACACAGAATGCAGGAGGGAAAGGAAAATACCAGAAATCGTGGCCACAACAGAAGTTTACGTAGTGCCTGTGGACACTGGTGAGAAATTCACTTACTTGCAAAAACTGATTGACTTCTTGTAGCTTTTGTCTTATTTCCTTTTCTGCTCGTTCTTCCGCCTCTCTTTTACATTGTTCCAGCTGGGAGCGATCCACCATGTTAGTGTGTAAATGATGCTGGAGTTTTGACAGCTCTTCTTGCAGCTGGCATTTGTCCACCTCCAGTTGTTCACACCTGACCGTGTGATGTCACCGATGTCCTCTGTCATGTCACAGTTGTCCCTCTTGACATCACTGGTGTGTCTGTGGTGTCATCACTGTCCCTTGTGATGTCAACAATGTCCCCAAAGATGTCACTCCTGTCTCTGTGATGTCACCACTGTCCCCTGTGATATCAGCAATGTTGCCAAGGATGTCATTGGTGTCTCTATAATGTCAAACCTTTCCTTGTGAAGACACCGATGTCCCTGTGACATCAGGGTTGTCCCTTTGTTGTCAACAGTCCCATGTGATGTCACTGGTCCCAAATGATGTCACCAATGTATCTGTAATGGTACCACTGTCCCCTGTGATGTCATCCATGTCTCTGATTATGTCACTGGTGTCTCTGTGATGTCACCACTGTCATTGTGAAGCCACGGATGTCCCCTGTGATTTCTCTGACATCACAGCTGTCATTTGTAGTCACCAGTCCCCTGTGATATCACTCATCCCCAATGATGTCACCAATGTATCTGTGATGGCATCACTGTCCCCTGTGATGTCAGCCCTGTTTACAATGATGTCACTGATGTCCCCTGTGATGTCATAAATGTCCCTGTGACATCACTGGTGTCCCTTTATTGTCAGCAGTCCCCTGTGACGTCACTGGTCCTCAGTGATGTTACTGCTGTCTCTGTGATGTCACCACTGTCCCCTGTGGTGGCACCATGTCCCCGTGATGCCACTGATGTCCCTTTGATGTCAGTGATGTCCCTGTGACATCACGGTTGTCCCTTTGTTGTCAACACTCCCCTGTGATGTCACTGGTCCACAATGATGTCACTTCTGTCTCTGTGATGTCACCACTGTCCCCAGTGGTGGCACCATGTCCCCGTGATGTCACCGATGTCACTCTGATGTCACCAGATGCCTTTAATGTCAGTGATGTCCCTGTGACATCACAGATGGCCCTTTCTTGTCACCAGTCCCGTGGGATGTCACTGGTCCCTACTGATATCACCAATGTCCGTGTGATGTCACCACTGTCCCCTGTGTCTCTGATGATGTCACTGCTGTCTCTATAATGTCACCCTTGTCCTTGTGAAGTCACCAATGTCCCCATTGATGTCACCGATGTCATTGTGACATCACAACTGTCCCTTTGTTTTCACCAATTATCTGTGATGCCACTGGTCCTCAGTGATGTCAGCCATGTCCCTGTGATGTCACCAGACCCCTTTGATGTCACTGATGTTCCTGTGACATCAGAGCTGTCTCTTTGTTTTCACCAATCCCCTGTGGTGACACTCGTCCCCAATGATGTCACCAATGTCCCTTTCATTAGGGTTAGGGTTAGGGTTTTGGGTTTGGCTTAGGATAAGGGTTTAGGGTTAGAGTTAGGGTTAGGCATAGGCTTAGGTTTTAAGGTTAGGGTTAGGGGTTAGAGTTTAGGGTTAGGCTTAAGTTTACATTTAGGCTTAGGTTTTAGGGTTAGGTTTAGGGGTTAGGAGTTAGGGGTTAGGGTTAGGTTAGGGTTCAGTTTTAGGTAACGTTTGGGTTAGAATAAAGGATAGGGTTAGGGTTAGGGTTTAGGGTTAGGGTTTAGAATTAGGATTTAGGATTAGGGTTAGGGTTTAGAGAATTTTATGGTTAGAGTAAGAGATAGGGTTTCGATTAGGGTTAGGGTTAGGGTTTGGGCTAGGGTTAGAGTTAGGGTTAGAATTAGTTTTGGATGAGGCAGAAACTTCACCTTTCTCTTCCCCTTCTCGGTGTGTGGAGCCAAAATCGCCCTTGTCAGGGAGCCCCTGCAGGCTCTGCCCCTCCGGTGATCCAACAGCGGCCCCTGCTGACTGAGATTGGAATTGCGCCGAATTGCTTCCTTTTCTTTGAGGGGGATTTTTGGTACAGGATTATTTGGTTTGTTTTGTGTTCTTCCATTGTTCTGCAAATGCACATATATCCTTTAAAAAAGGGCTGTTATTTTCCCCTTCTCCATAATTCCTCTCCATACTTGGAACCTCTTAATTTTGGATTTACAATAGCTTAGAAGGAGGAGTTTGGTCTTCCTCCTAACTCATTCTCCTGAACCAAACACTTTTGTCTCATTAAACTGAGAGAGGTGGAAATTCATGCTTTGTTTACAGTGCAGAGATCTTGCAGGCTCTTCCCATTTGCCTCTGCCCCTCTCAGAGAACTTGTGTGGACACCTTCCCTGCCTGCACCAGATGATTTCACAAAACTGGGAGGGAGCGTATTTCATGGGGAAGAACCTGGGGGTGTTTTGAGGCCTCTTGAAGAAAATGTTTCCTTCAGGAGAGCTAAAGCCAGAACAATTGGGGAACATCAGAAATGCAGCTCCTCCAGGAATGGCAGTGCCTCCTGGAATTCCCAGCACACGCCCACAGATCCTCTCAGAGGGGTGAGGCAGACATCAAGGTTCGACGAGAATGCCCTGTTTGAGATAACTTAGGAGATGGCTGCATCCCCTCTCCCTTACCCAGAGGCTGGAGATGCTGCTGTCTGGGAGCAAGAGGTGCCTGTGTGGGGGTTCAGCACCCCTGGCTTGGTGCAAGTACAAGAAGCGTTTGGACGATACTCCCGGGCACGTGGTGTGACTCTGGGGGATGGTCCAGGGAAGGCTCAGGAGTTGGACTCGATGATCCTTGGGGGTCCCTTCCAACTTGGACTACTGGATGTGATTCTGTGAAGTTCCCCAGGGCTGTGTGTGAGCAGAGTTCAGGGGCTGAGCAAAGCAGAGCAGGGCAGTGGCAGCACAGCCCTTGAGCACTGCTCCAAGCGGGCTGAGCCCAAAGGGGAGCTGAGGGTGGGGTTGGTCCCGCTCAGGTTAGGGGGCAGAGACACGGGGACAGCAGGGATTGCAGGGCAGGGAGAGCACCAGAGGGAACTGATGGGCATGGGGATGTCTCCAGGCTTGGCTCTCCCAGTGCTCAGTGGCCCCATCTCTCCAGGACAAGGGGCTGATGGGGGCGGACGACAAGAGGAGCAAGGTGAGGACACAGTACAGGATTCAGATCCAGAGGAAGAAGGGTGGATCACTATGTGGACAAAACATATCCAGGAGGAAAGAAGAGTGGAAAGGGCTCACAAGTTATCACTTGCCTCTGACAGTGAATATTGTCTTAGTCGAGGGGTTGCTGTCTGTAAAGTTCATGATTCTTGGTGTCCTGTGCAGGGACCATCCCAGACACTGAACTCCTCCCCCAGCTCCCATCTTAATCCTTTAGATGAATGTGGAACCAGCCAGTTCATGCAAATCTGCCCAACTGGCTGACATGGGCTCTTAGAAAAAGAGAAGAGACCAGAGAAGGTGTGATGGGGAGAGGAAGCAGTGAGCAGGATATGCCATTCCAGCCCACTGAGATCCCAGCTGATGAACCTCCTCATGTCCTGGTGGTGGCAGCTGGGCAGCCTTGGCCCTGATGCTGAGGGAGCATCGGTGTGGGCACAGAGAAGAGCACACCCGCAGCTGGATCCCGTAGTTTATGGACACACAGATGCCTTTGAACACAGGGCATGGAGATGTCTTCACTCGAGGGGCTCACGTCTCCATGTCCAATGCAGGAAATAGATTTGATCTGGATTTATCCATCAGACATTGTCAATACAAGTGTGAGTCACAAAGATGCTTCTGGATCAAGGAATCCAGAACACATTTCTGATGGGTCTGGGCCTGGTGGAAGGGCTGGGTGTGGGCATGTTGGCATGGCCAGGGTTTGTGGGGAGGTGTTGCCCTGCCAACCCAAGTGCTGGCAATCCCTACCAGAGTGGCCTCAAAACACCCCCAGGTCCTTCTCCCTGAAATACCCCCACTCCCAGTTTTGTGAAATCATCTGGTGCAGGCAGGAGAGGTGTCCACACAAGTTCTCTTAGAGGGGCAGAGGCAAATGGGAAGAGCCTGCAAGATCTCTGGGCTTTAAACAAAACATGAATTTTCCACCTCTCTTAGTTTAATGAAACACAAGTGTTTTCCTAAGGAGGATGAGTCAGAAGGAAGACCAAACTTCTCCCTATAAGGAATTGTAAATCCAAAATTAAGAAGCTCCAAGTACGGGGAGCAAGTATGGAGAAAGGAAAAATAACAGCCCTCTATTAAAGGATATTTGTGTATTGTCATACACCCCCACTTGGGGTGGGACTGCATTCTGACAGTGTGGGGCATTGGATCGTTGGTATCCAGGGGGTTTTCCAGAACGAAGAATACAGACCATGACAGGGGGCAACACTTACATGGGTTGTGTTGCTCTGTGGGGTTTGAGGCATTGATTCTTTGGTTGCTGGGGCCATTCTGGAATGGAGAGGATTGACCGTGACATCACAAAGGGGACAAGGGAACACGGGTAGGGCTGCACTCTGCGGGTTTGGGGCATTGGTTCTTTGGTTGCCAGTGTGGATAACTGAATAGAGAGGACAGGCTGTGACATCACAAAGAGTCCCATGGCACATGGGTTGGGCTGCACTGGGACATTGTGGGGTGTTGGCTCTTTGTTTTCCAGGGACCATTCCAGAACAGAGAGGATAGGCTGTGACATCACAAAGGGGCCCATAGCACAGAGGTGAGGCTGCAGTGTGGGGCAGTGGGATGTGTGTTCTTTCTATTCCAGGGGCCTTTCCAAATTGGAGAGGATAGGCCATGACATCACAAAGAAGCCCATGGCAGGCTGGTGGGTCTGCATTCTGACAATGTGGGGCATCGGTTCTTTTGTTGCCAGGGGTTATTCCAGAATGGAGAGGATAGACTATGACATCACAAAGGGGTGCAAGTTAAATGGGTTGAGCTGCTCTGTGGGGTACGAGGTGCGGGGTCTTTGTTTGCCAGGGGCCATTCTGGAATGGAGACAATAGGCTGTGACATCACAAAGGGGTCCACTGCACATGGGTGGGGCTGCCATGTGGGTGTTTATGTCATTGTCTCTTTGGTTGTCAGGGACCATTCCAGAATGGAGAGTGACATCACAAAGGGGCCCATGGCACATGGGATAGACAGCATGACTGTCTCTATGACATTTTTTGGCTCTGCTCCTCTGGGAATGCAGAAGGTCACTGCAAAAAAATCATAGAGGCAAAGGCACATACTGATGGATCCCCTCAGAGTGCAACAGTCTGACCAAATTTTCCACCTGAGGTTCTTTAACACTGACCTCTTACTGCAAGGACCTTGCCATTCCGACTATATTTGTAAGGTTGTGTACCACTGGGAAAAAAAAACAAATTACAAGGGATGTACTTAGATTCACAAAAATATAACCAGCAAAAGTAACATGTGATTCTGACTGGCAGTAAAATCCTAACCTTGCTCCTCTGCCCTCCAGTGCTGATAGTCCTTCTCACTGCTCACATCCCACCTCAAAAGAAAGAAGAAAAAGACACTCAAAGAATGACCTCTGACAAGAAGGATCTGTCAGAACTGCAAAGAGGGACGCACAAGAGTCTTACATGGGGAAGATTCTCCTCTCTGCCCTGAACACCTTAATGGTGGGGACAAAGCTGTGCCTTTAGGCTTCCCTCTCCTAAGGCACTTCTCCTTAGACATCCCTTTCCCCTATGCTCATTACAAAAGCCCTTCTGGCAATTCCCAAGCCTGTACCTAGCTCTCATCCCCTCTCTGGATCCCAGTCATTGACTTATCTTTCAGAGAGCTGGGCTTGTAAATTCAGCTTCCTAAAGCTGGTTCCCAGGTCCCTTTGGCTACCTCAGAGGTTCCTGCAGTCACTGCTTATTCTCTTCATCACCTCCAAAAAAGGAAACCAAAAGCAATGCACGACTTCAGCTGCACATGGGCCAAACCCCAACAATTCCACCACTCACTGTCTCCAAAGTGCACCAAAATCCTCGAGTCCCTGGTGGCCACCAGAGTCAGAGCCTGCGGCTCTCACTGCATGGCACACCTTGGGTAGGGAAAGAAAATATTCTGTGGCATTTCTGAAAGTTCCCTGGACCCCTGCTCCTCCTTGCTGCCTCCACGACTCACCTGGAACGCTCAGCTCTTTACAGAGGCTACCGGGACAGCACCTCCAAAGAGAAGAGGGTGTTGAGCTCTGGATTGAGTTGTAAACTGCCCAGAGCATTTGCATTTTTTATTTAAGACTTTTTAAAAGACTTTTTCAAAGACTTTTTCTTTGTTATAACCTCTAATTAGCCTCCAGAGAAAAAGTCACACACCCTTCTCTAAGAGAAATTCTTTTTAATGTAGTGATAAAGATGTGATATTTTGACAAAAGCTTTTTACAGGAGTAAAATACAACCAAGGAAAAAGCATTTCACTCATTCAGCACAAAGAGCCATTCCACAGGAAACACCCACTAAAACAATCCATATACCAGCTTTACTAAAACACAGTTCATTGCTTTTAAGTTACTCACAAGAGAAGGAAAAGAGTAAAAGAAAAAAAAAGAGTAAAGAAAGAGAGAATGAGAGAGGGAAGAAAAAAAATGGTTACTAATAAGTCGATGATTCACATGGTACCAGCTGGAGAGGAAGAGACAGGAAGAGGAGAGGAGGAAAAAAATATGCTTACATGGTTTAGGCAGCAGGAGAGCCCAGAGGGAAGGAGAAAGAGGGAGGGAGACCACACGGAGTCTGGTGTATTTACAGAGTTCAGTTTTCCCTCCCAGGCAGGATATCCGGGCAGTGCCTTCCAGCCCACAGTGAGTTGTGCTGTAGCCACTCACCAGGCCCTGCCCAAGCCCTCCCATCAGGGGCTGGGCCCTGGAGGCAGGGGGAGATCCCTCCCCTGGCATGGCCATTCTTGCCCAGCCCTGTCTGGCCCAGCCTCTTCCCCCCTGCACACTCACCCCTGGCACAGCCTGCACTGGGGTAGCATTTACTTCTTGGGCCCTTCAGAGCTGACCCCATGGGGACATTTCCATTTGCTGTGCCAGCACCAGAGCCAGCCCAGCCAGTCCTGCCCCTCATCCCCAGCCCGGCTCACTGACTCCAATTGCCCCTGGAACCCAAGAGCCAAAAGCTGACACCCCCAGAGTGCAGCCCCACCCTCTGCCATGGGGGCCCAGGGGTTCCCTTTCCCAAGCAGCCCCTGCAAACCCTTGTCAGAGAGAAAATGGGGGGACTGAGTCCTGGATGCTTTTAGTAAAGAGCTGGAAACATTCCTTGGATAATGGAGGGGGTGACTTTTTTATTCTTGACATTTCCAGGTCTCCATCTGGGGGCAGGATGTCCTCTAGGCTGATGTTTTATTCCCTTTGGAGTGAGTGCAGCCTCCGAGGGCTGAGCCCTCTCTGGCTGGGCTTGGCCTGTCCTGGAGAGCCTCAGGCCTGGCTGGGCTGCCCCAGGCAGACATTGCAGGAAGAAGACCTCAGGCCGCCTGTGTCTGCTGTCCCTGGGGCTCAGCCTATGCCCCATTCCTGCCCAAGGGCTGACCCCTCTGCACAGTCTCTGCCGTCCCTGCCAGCCAAGTTCTGCCCAGGCTCTGTGCACGGGGACGGAGCGCTGACAGTTTTCAGCCCCCGCGCTGTTCCACAAAGGCTGGGATGGCACAAGGCCCTTGCCTGGCACCCAGGAGATGGGCAAGGCAAGGCAAGGACGGAGTCTCTGAGCCACCAGCATGCTGTCCCAAAGGCTGGGATGGCACAGAAGCCCAGAATCCATGAGGTTGGCAGAGACTTCTGAGCTCAACCGGCGTCCAGCCTACGACCCATCCCCAGCACGTCAAGCAGACCACGGCACTAATTTTGCCATGTCCAGTCTGTCCTTAAACACCTCCAGGCACGGTGACTGCACCACCTCCCTGGGCGGCCCATGTCAATACCTAATCCCTGTTTCTGTCCAAAAATTCCTCCACCTGTCCCTGACAAACATCCCCTGACAGGCAGGTCCTCACGTCCTCTTGTCCAATTCCTGTTGCCTCGCAGAAGAGGCTGACCCCACCTGGCTCCACATTCCTGTCAGGAAGTTGTGGACAGTGAGAAGTCAGCCCTGAGACCCCTCCAAGTTGGAGAACCTCAGCTCCCACAGTTGCTCATCATAGGACATGCACTCCAGACCCTTGCCCAGCTCCATTGTCCTGCCCTTGACAAAGTCCAGCCCCTCAATGTTCTTCCTGAATTGAGGAGCCCAGAACAAGACACAGCACTCCAGGTGGGGCCTCACCAGTACCCAGTCCAGCGGAAGAATCACTGTCTTGCTCCTGCTGCCCACACGTTTTTGTAAACAGGTCCAAAAGGCCATCAGAAGAGCACCTGACCTTGTCACTCGACTCCTCGACCCATGGTTCTGCTCCTCTGGGAATACAGACGGTCTCTTCAAAGGAATTAGAGAGGCAAAGGCACATCCTGAAAGATCCCCATAGAGTGCAACATTCTGACCAAAGTTCCCCTCTCAGGTTCCTTTACACTCACCTCTTACTGCAAGGACCTCCTTCCCACTCTGCTGACGCTTGCCAGGTTGTGCACCATCGGGAAAAAAACAAATGACAAAGGATGTGCTTGGATTCACCAAAAATACAAAACTCCAGAAGTACCATCTGATATGAGAGACAGCACAGACTTAACACTTTGGATGCAACATCTTTAGAGGAAAAAACAATGCAGATACAGTTTCACAAAGTCAACATAGGAAAACATCTACAGTTTAAACTCAGGCATCATGAATTTATTGTATGGGATCTCCCTAAGTTGTATAAAACCTTCCTCTTTCAGTCCCCACATGGCTGTCCTTGGCAACACCATGTTTTTTCTTCCCACAGAGCCAGTCCATGCCACTATCCTAACCCCACTGATTGTCTCACCTGTCTCTCCCCAGTCCCTGGGTTCGTACTGGGTGTTAATCTCCCGTCTCTATAGGGATTTATAGAAACTTGCCGGTTTGGCAAGTAACATGATGTCCAAGGTTGGACGTGGCTCCCAACCAAGTGCCCAGACCACGGGGACAAAACCTTCCCCCTCCCTCTCCCTCTCTTGGACAGACCGAAAAGACCATGCAAAACTAAAAGAACCTAAACCAAACTGAATTCCAAGTAACACACATTTATATATATAAATAGAATTATAATAATGTAATGGCCAGTCTTCGCGAGCGAAGATCCGGGGAAGGTCTTTACACCTTCCAGCCTGCGCATTGGATTTTTTAGGTGAGACACAGTGTGCGCGGAACTGAGCCCACCCTTTAATCCTAAGGTTCATCTGCCGGGGCCAAGCGAGCTTGGACGGTGGCAGCGAGGTCCTTAGGACGTAGGTGGGTTGCCTTTAAGGGCTAACGAGCCCCACCTGCCCGGGAGTGGCCCTGACCGGGAATCGAACCCGGGTCTCCGCGGTGATAGCGCGGCACCTTTACCACTAGACCACCAGGGGCTCCTAAATAGAATTATATACAATTATATATATGAAGAAAGAGAGAGAGTTTCCTCTCTCTTCTTATTTATCCTCTTACTTAAAAATCGTATGGAATACTGGGAACATGGCCTTGGTTCCTTGGATACAACCTGGTCACCAAGAAAGGCCTAGACTCAAAATCACTACACAGGAAAATTCAAAAAAATATATGATAAAGCAGCACGGACTATTGAAGAGAGTTTTGATTACTTAGGGGAGTCAGCAACCGTGGAAAAGAAAATGAAACCCATTCAGACAGAACCCATTCAGCAGTCTTTTAGCAAGACACGCAAAAGTAAAAGGATGGATGATATTGGAAAAATCAGGAGAACCCGGAGATGGACTGAAATGTGTGTGGAAGATGGATCTATGTCCCGTCAAGAGGCAGATCAGTATATTCAAGACCAATACGGAGGAATTCCTGAAGAACTGATAGAGGAATATAAGGCTATGAGAAAGCAGGGCAGTGATCGATATCAAGGTATGCGACGATTAACGGATCCTCCACGATCTCAGCAGACAGTGACATCCAGTGTCAAACGTGGGAACAGTCCTGATCGACCACCACCACCTCCAGTGGATCCTGACTGTTCACCAGGACATTGCTGGAAGGGTGTGATTGATCATGCAATCCTTGAAGGGTATACACTGCCTTCTTCTATTATTGCTTACCCTGTAATTACAGACCTGCAGGGACAAAGACGATGGGCACCCCTGGATTGGAAAACAATTAGAGAAGCACAGCGTGCCATCATGCAATATGGACTTGATAACAAATATGTACAACAAATGTTAGAACAATTTTTCAAAAGCCAAGTCCTAACTCAAACTGATATTAAGGCTGTGATAGAGATGTTTTTTGATCCTACACAACAACTGTTGTTTTCTGAAAGATGGAAGGATAAGGTGCGGATAGCTCAGGTAGAAAACCTGAATAGAGGACCCAATGG
>NW_026088035.1:0-21227 GCF_022539395.1 Myiozetetes cayanensis
CTGGTTCATGGTC
Organism: Myiozetetes cayanensis; assembly: GCF_022539395.1. Classification (NCBI taxonomy): domain Eukaryota; kingdom Metazoa; phylum Chordata; class Aves; order Passeriformes; family Tyrannidae; genus Myiozetetes; species Myiozetetes cayanensis. The sequence continues at coordinate 14 of NW_026088035.1, forward strand.
TATTTTCCAGACATTTATTACTATATTGGTTATTGCTCTTCCATTGCCATCTATTTGTGAACAACAGTTTGAAGTACTGAATTTACCACAGACCCCTCCTTCCTCTGCCAAGAGGTAATCTTAATGCCAGCCGGTTCAGGTATGTGGCTGCTTTGCTTTGGGTTTGCTGGTGAGCCAGTAACTCCGAGCCTTGTGTGGTTTGGTTAGTAATTATTTCAATTACTGCTTGCAATTGTGTTATTTGGTTAATCATATAAATAGGAGTTCGATAGCCCCAGCTCCCATCATATGCCCAGGTGGTCAGATCGTATGTTTCTATAATTCTTTGAGGAGACCATTTATTTTTCTCCCATCCCTGTCTTTTTCTAATTGTTTTCTTTTTCCATCTTAAATTCTCATACAGTGGAACCCCCAGTTCATTCCTTTTTTCTAAAAGTAACAAGAAAACCCCAGGTTTTTATTAACCCCAGGGTTTTGTATTAACCCCGGGGTACATCATCCTGTCCCTTTTCCTGGGAGAAGAGTGTATGCTCTTTTTCCACATATCCAAAAAGCCCATCTGGTGCTTTCCAAAATTTTTTGGAGATATGGTCTATGTTCTCCCAGAATTTTGAAATTTCACTTATTCCTGAGATAGGATTTATTTTTGTTCCTTTGCATTTGTGCAATTTCCAACTTTCTATCCATTTACAGTTGGAAGTGTTTTTGTTAGTCCAATAATTCTTGGGGGCTCAGGGAACATATTTTCCAGAGATTGAATTTGTACTTAAAATTCTTTTGCAGGGGGTATCCTCAACTGACTGTGAAAAAGGGGCTCCTATTCTTTGCAAACAACCTACCCCAATGGTTATAAAGCTCAATACCCACCCTTCTGGCCGAGTCATCTCACTAGCGGTAATGGTATAATTCCATTTAAGTGTTTCTTTCACACTTAGGGCAGTACCTTTCCAGGGCCATTCTCCAGCCATTAGGGGTCCCCCACAAACCCTACAATGAGTAAGGTTAAACTCGGTTGCTATTTTCTCTGTTAGAGTAATAAATGAATTTCGTCTTTCCAAGGGGGATTCTAAATCTTTGGTTAATTTCTGCTTTAAGTCAAGATACAATTATTCAGTGATGACTGTGCTGTTTTATTCTGCTACACTTTCAGTTTTTTATTGGTAACAATTTCTTCTCTTATCAAATTCTGGCTTTTTTCTCTGGATAAAATATCCCAACAAATCCCCTCTTCACCTTCTGGGCAGTTCCACCCTAGTCTGGTTCCTGTCAGTCCCAAATTGGTAGCCACCCAGTTTTGTTTATCACCTTCTACACAAGTTCCTCATTCATCTTTGTTATAGCATGCTTTATTCACATTTTTATGTGCTCTAAAGACATGTATTACACCCTTTTTTATAATAGACATTGTGGTAATGTTTTAGACAGTTGTCTTCAACGGTACTAATCGCCAGCTGTAGCACTATTATAGTAAGTAGAGGTTTGGTATGACATGTGCCTCCCCTCCCCATGCCTATTGGTTTCCAGCCAGCAGCAGGGTTAAAGATCTTTGTGGCAGGTAAAGAGGCCAACCTGGTCTTGCTCTCTGCTATGTTCCTTTCATGATATGAAGGGCTGAAGTTATTATACCCATTGTTTGCACAAATCTTTTGTGCAATGACAGCAATGTTTGACTCACAATGTTCTATATAAAGAGATGATGTATTCACAGTTATCACACTTTAAGCCTATTTCTTGTGTTCCTATCTTGCCCTTACAGTTCAGCCTATACTTCACCAGTGTCCCTTCCCATAAACCAGAGATCCCGTTTCCATCCACAGCAAGATGATGTCTTTCTGCAGTCCTTCTTCTTGAATTCTGCAAGAGATTCACTTTCGAGTTATTTTCAACTTGGAGTAGTCCCCTCGGCATTCCCATTCAGGGGGAGACATTACTGGTCCCTTGACTCTTGCACTAGGGGTCCATCCTTTCTCAGTTGTTCCTCACTGCTGTTTTGGTGTCAGTATCACCTGGTAAGGTCCCTCCAATTCTGCTTTTAGTGACTCCTCCTTCCAAGTCTTTATTAGAACCCAGTCCCCTGCAGAAATGTTGTGTATTTTCATTTCCAGTGTCACAGTTTGAGGCAGTAATCCTTGTTGTCTGAGATTTTCTAGTCTTTTTGCTATTTCTTTAATATATTCCCTGAGATGCGTAACACCCATTTCCAAGGCAGGGCTCTTACTACTGTTCTTATGACAAGCAGGATAAGGTAGCCCAAATAACATTTCATATGGAGACAAATTCAAGTCCCGCCTGGGGGCCATTCTGATTCGAAAAGGGGCCAGAGGTAAATATTTGGTCCAGGGAAGCCCCGTTTCTAATGTTAATTTGGTGATTGTTTGCTTCAAAGTCTGATTCATACGTTCCACCCTCCCTGAACTCTGCGGATGCCATGGAGTGTGATGTGGGGACGGAGAAACGACACAACGACCTCGCGATCAATAAGTGTGTTCGATTTATTGTCTATAAGCTGTCATTTTTATAAGGCATTTAATAAGCTCATACATATTGCAAAAGCCAAGCTCATGATTGGTTAATTTTTTAAAGCTGCTTACATTTGTGCATAGTTATGTCTACAATTCCAACTCTTCTTCCCTATCTGCAGTACAAGGTCTTTCTTTTGATTCTTATTCGGCTGCATGATTAAGGAGACAACTCCCAAAGAGCACTCCATCTCTCAGTAGATACATTTTCTCAGTGACCCTTATCTGCTAACCATTCCTGAGCTATGCTGCTCAGTGACACACCCTCCACACTTCCCCTGTTTTCTTTTAGCAAGCTCATATTTGCATGTTGAAGCATAGCGTTCAGGGAGCGAGTAATACAATTTTGAATGCAAGTAAAAATACATGGCAGAAGAAACAACAGAACTAAAATGAAAAGTACAACAGGCACCATTTGTTTAAGACCGTCTTTGATCCATCCAGTAATTCCCCAGGATGCAAACCAGTCATCTAAACTAGAAGAGCCCACTTTTATGTGATGTAATCGTTGTTGAATTTCTTGAAGTTTTTGGTGGATGCTGAGAGAGTGGTCAGACAGGTTCATGTAGCACATTCCATCAAATTCCTGGCAGCCGTGGCCTTGTGCTAAAAGCAAGAAATCAATTGCTGCTTGGTTTTGTAAGACAGCATGCCGAATACTGTCTACATCAGTCTCTAGGTCATATAAGACCCTAGAGGTAGAATTGAACTGTTTAACGGCCCAGCAAGCTAGCTTGCTGAGTTCTCGCCAATTAGCAGCAGCCATAGCACCAGGTACAAAAAAGGACAGAGCTATTGTTTCAGCCCGAGAAGTAAGTTTGACATTGTCATCACAGTCTTGCAGATACCAATATGGTAGACAGTAAATGGCGTTTATTAGTTTGTAACACGGCCTTTTATAACATTTTAGTTACATTGTCACTTCCGTTTGCTTATGCTATCACCTAAGTTGCTATTGGCTATCGGGCATCGGAGGGGGGATGATCCCTGGCTTTCCGTACATTCCGAAATCTTCCGAGCGCCAGACCCTGTCTGCCCACATTTCCCCCCTCTCCATGTCGTATAAAGCAGGTCGTAATCTAAGGAGTGCAGAATGTTGTCATAGAGGTTACAGAGGTCAAAAGTTTTTAAGGCTCAACAAGTGGCTCAAAGAAAGCTTCGAGAGGTAGAAAAGAGTGTCTTAACAATGAGGTACAGAATTGTGAGTCAGTGTAAAACTATGTAGAACTACATTGGTCTAAGGCACTATTTACAGCATTTGTCACTCTTTGACTACCATGATGTTGATGGATTTCAATGGCTGGTTAAGTGAGTGGTTTGCACGGGCTGGCTTTACCTGGGAAAGTGCCAGGATCAGTATCACCTGATGATAGACCTCACTGCTTTCTTTCGTGGTGGCTGTCTCGAGGCTGTCTGGGCTTTGTCTGCGCTGAGCTCGCGGGGTTGGACGGGATCCTGGTCGGTGTGTCGTCTCCCTCTGGTACTGGGCTTCTGATGACCCAATCCTACAAGTAAAAGCTCGCAGTTTCCATTAGTTTTATTCAGCAAGTCTGGTTTAACAGATTTAAGTGGGCACCATCTTGGGAAAGTGTCAGACTCAGAGGCATTTCATGCCTTGTAGCTGCATTCATATGTGGCTGTCTCATGTCCCAAGTGGGAGGAGGCTGGGTGTGGCCAAGGTAGTCGGGGTGCCCCCTCCCCTTCGTGTTTCTCTGATTCTTAACCCTACACTCCTTAGCAAAATGCCCTTTTTTGTCACATGTAAAGCATGACCCTCTTGGCCGATTATGAAAAGAGGGTTTTATTATTGTCGGGCTTCCCAGCTGGGGACAATTTATTGCCACTAGGCCTGGCTGGCCGCATTTAAAACACACCATTGCATTAGCTATTGCTGCGTTAACAGCCACCTGGATTGGGACCAACCGTTCTTCTTTTGTGACATGCTTGATCATATCTGCAATACTCGCCCCCACTGGTAATGACTGTAAAATGTCCTTGGTTGTTGAATTACATTGCTGGTGTAAACAATTTGCAACAACCGGGCTCTTTGCCTCCAGGGGCAGGGAGGAGGAATCTACTGCTGCCTGGAGGCGATCTTCAAACTGTGTGAAAGTTTCGCTTTCAGCCTGTTTGATGGTAGACCACGGACATGGCTTAGCAATGACTGCTGAGGCTGTGCGAATAGCTTCTCTGGTTGCAGGGGTGGTTGCTCTAATCTCATGTAGCCGCATACCTTCTGCTTGAGTGCGAATGGTAATCATAGTGGGGTCAGTACCTAGCAGTTGCTGTAAGCTGGAACCATACAGTGGATGATTTGCCCTGGCTACTGATGTTAGCTGTTTTGTACAATTATCCTCCCACTCCTGTTCGAAAACAATCATGCCTGTCTTATCGAAAATTATTCTACAGGTTTGCTTAAGCAGATCGTCCCCTCCAAAAAGACCGTCTATAAGCGTGAAAACCATGGCAGAATTAAGCCCTTTGCCTGCTATGGCCTTGATAATAGTTTGAACCCAATCAGCACATGTAGTTCTAATTGCCTTCCAGTCGATAAGAGGGGTTAGTTCTTTCTGTGGCTTCAAGTCAGTCGCGTGCTGTTTGTCTCTCTCTCGCCGCTGGCCTTGTAACTCCCGGGGGAGCGTGGAAGCGCCTGGTTCAGAGTCCGAGCCGGACTGACAGGGCACTTCTGGTTTACACTGTCTCTTGGACGGGCTCCGGACCCGCCCCTCCCCCTTGTGGGCGCACGACTGTCCGCCCCGCCTCTCTCTCGGGCACACAGACCGCTCCCTGCCCCTGTGCTCGCCCCGACCCCTTTGCGGGGCATGGGACCTACGTAAGCCTTTTTTCAAGCGACCACCATGACTGACACTACCCCCCGACTCCCCCTTGTCCTCCAAACTCGAGCTATCTGTTTCACTCGTGCTATCTCCTCCGCCCGAATTCTCATTTTCACTTACACAGCCCTTTTTACACAATGCTTTTTTCTCACTCCGCCGGCACTCATCACTCCTCTCCTTGGTCCGTAACTGTGTGAGCAATTTCCAATCAAGGGGTTTAACTTCATAATTTATCGGACCCTGGGGACCAGGAGTATATATAACAGGAAAGGTTAGTAGTCCCCTTTCTGGCAAACTACCACTCTCCTCCTCCAAACAGTGCCGTGAAACTGCTTGCCAAGTTTCTCTCCATTCTCTCGCCACTGCCTCCGCCAGGTCAGCTCCTGCCCCGGGGAAAGACACTCTTGATGATAGAGATACAGGGTGTGCAGCATCTGGCGCAGTCGGTTTTTTAAGTGGCACTGGCACTAACGGAGGTGGACGTTCTGCATCAATATTCTCGGGGGAGTCCCTGTGCCTGACTTCTGTTATTTCCCTCGATTCTTGACATTTTGGAATTACCCCTATTTCTTTACCAGGAGTGTCATCACTTATATCTGCAACAGTACCCACAGCCCCTTGAGTAGTGGCAGAGTTAATAGTACCACTAGAAAAAGCCGGTGGCATAGGTGTCTGAGAAAGCCATTCACTGTCAGTAAATTGTTTATTCTGATTTTGCACGTTTGCAGCCTGTGTTGCAGCCCTGCGCTGTGCCTCATGCTGAAGAAGAAGATTAAGTATTACACGCCACTTCTTGCCCCATTTTTTAGCCAGCTTATCTTCATCTAGAAGGGCATCCTGAATTTTTTCCCCAAACTTACACCACTCAGTTACTGCATGAACCGAATGAGGGTTACTAAAACATCCTAATTCTACCCCATATGCTAATAAACCAGGTAACTCCTTTTTCAAATCAATTTCTTTACAACCCTTTTTCTGCAAAAATGCAGTAAATAAACTATATGCTGTTTCCCTATCCATACCTGATGTGCGCACTTTGCAGCCTTTGCAGGGTTCCGCAGCACGTAGGCAGAGTCTGTCTATACAGCACTCCGGGTCCGGGACGCCCCGTCTTCCAGGCTGTCCTTTTGTCCGGGACGCCCTGTCTTTCAGGCTGTCCTCTTATGACCGACTCCCGCTGCTTGGAGCCCCACTCTAATCCATCCTCACCGTGGTGTTAGAGATCACGTCGGGGTCACCATTTGTGGGGACGGAGAAACGACACAACGACCTCGCGATCAATAAGTGCGTTCGATTTATTGTCTATAAGCTGTCATTTTTATAAGGCATTTAATAAGCTCATACATATTGCAAAAGCCAAGCTCATGATTGGTTAATTTTTTAAAGCTGCTTACATTTGTGCATAGCTATGTCTACAATTCCAACTCTTCTTCCCTATCTGCAGTACAAGGTCTTTCTTTTGATTCTTATTCTGCTGCATGATCAAGGAGACAACTCCCAAAGAGCACTCCATCTCTCAGTAGATACATTTTCTCAGTGACCCTTATCTGCTAACCATTCCTGAGCTATGCTGCTCAGTGACACATCCTCCACAGTGTGATACTGCCAATCTATCTGCAAAGCTTCACATGTTATTTTTAGGAGCTTTGAGGTAAAATGTGGTCCCCGGTCAGAGTCCATAGTTTCAGGTATCCCGAATCTAGGGATTATTTGCTCCAATAGTACTTTAGCTGCACTTTGTGCAGTAGCTCTTAGGACTGGGATTGCCTCCACCCAGTGAGTCAGATGGTCTGCAATTACAAGGAGATATTTCCATCTCTGTACTAGAGGTAATTCTGTAAAATCTACTTGGATCTTTTGGAGAGGTCAGCTGGCAAGTTCTCGTCCCCCAGGAGGACGAGTTCTTTGTACTTTTTTATTAACCTTTTGACAAACTGAACATTGATCACTTATTTGTTTTGTAATGGTATAAATCCCCAAATAGCCATAAGCCCTTAGAAATGTTTCTGCTAAAGCCTGGGCTCCCAATGAATGCTGCTGTGCAACTCTTTTAGTAATTCTCGTGTAATTGCTTCAGATAACTTTTGTCTCCTGTCTGGAAGGAGCCATTTCTCTTCTACATTCTTTTTGGCTCCTATTCCAATTAATTTCTATTCCTCACTGTGAATATTGGTTGCAGAATTTCTCTTGGCATTGGTATTAGAGCCATTATACTAACTTCAGGTATGTTATGACTCGAGGTTGCTTCTCGAGCCGCCTGGTCAGCTCGCCTGTTTCCCTGACATCCTTCCCTTTCTGATGACCCCTAACATACACAACTGCAATTTCCTGAGGTCGCCGAATTTCTTCCAGCAACATCTCCAGAAGTTCCTAATGATTCAAGTTCTTCCCCTGGGATGTCATCGTACCTCTTTCATACCAGATTTTTCCAAACACGTGTACCACTCCCCAGGCATGTCTCGAGTCAGTATAGATGGTCCCTGTTCCTTCCCTCACTATCCATAATGCACTAATCACAGCATATATTTCACATGCCTGAGCTGACCAGTCACTCAGAAAGACTCCTGATTCCACTACAGTGAACCCTTCCTTATCCACCACTGCATAACTGCTTCTCCTTTCCTCCTCCACCACTCTTGAAGAACTGTCAGTGAATAGATGTGTTCCCCCTTCTATTGGACCATCCACTAAGTCCTCTCTCACCTTTGTTTGGTAATTTATGATGTCTAAGCAGTTGTGCTCCACCTCATGTCCTACTTCTTTTTGTCCATATAGAAAGTGGGAAGGATCTACACACGAATTGATAGTCAGGGTAAGGTCATCTCTTTCCGTCAATATTGTCTTATATTTTAAAATCCAGGAGTCTGTCATCCACCTTCCTGACCTCCGAGTTAAAATTGTTTTCACTGCATGTCGGGTGTGCACTCTGATTTCTGCTCCCAAAGTCAGTTTTCCAGTCTCTTCTACCAGTATTGCTGTGGTCACTACTGCCTGCACACGAGCTGGCCATCCCCTGATCACTGGGTCTAAGAACTTTGATAGGAAAGTGTCCTAGTTAGAGCAGCCAGGACCAGCTCATCACTGTGGGGGTGTGACCCAAACTGTGTGTTCTACACCCTCTGTGTCATTTCCCAGGAACTGTTAACAATGGACCATCTGCAGCAGCTGCCCAGAGCACACATGAGCCCTCAGGCTGTAAGCTGGATGTTAAGAGGCCTGTGAGATAAGAGGATGTTCCTGTCCTCACATCCACAACTCACAATCACCAATAGTGGAACTCCCCACCCTGGGGGAGGTGCCTGAGCTCAGTTGAGATGTCCACAAGACCCTCAAACCTTCATATTCATACTGGTTTACTGCCCCTCCTTTCTTTCCTTGGATTTTCTTTCCAAACCTAAATCCCAGCCAAAGATAATATTTAGCCCTCGCTGGATCCACAAAGACCTATGCCATTGAAGCCTTAAAATAGCATGTGAGGTCACAGGGTCACATCTGTTCCTGCATCAAAATTGTCATCAGCTGGTAGATGGCGGTTTGTTGTAATGTTAAAGTTTCAGAAAAAAAGAGCTCTGCATATTCCCATGTGGGCTGGGTTTGATGTCCCCACATGAGCCCCGTGCAGCAGGTTTTTGTTAAAATACTGGAGACAGAGAGCTGCTCTTGGGGGACATTTCACCTGACCCTTCTCCTTGGATGAGGCAGAAACATCCCCTTTCTCTTGCCCTTCTCGGTGTGGGGTCAAAATCGCCCTTGTCAGGGAGCCCCTGCAGGCTCTGCCCCTCCGGTGATCCAACAGCGGCCCCTGCTGATCGGGATTGGAATTGCACCAAAAGCGAGGAATACCGGACTGTTTCCTTTTTTTGAGGGGGATTTTTGGTCGAGGATTACTCGATGATCCTTGTGGGTCCCTTCCAACTTGGAATATTGGGTGTGATTCTGTGAAGTTCCACAGGGCTGTGTCTGAGGAGAGACAGCCCTTTATTAAAGGATATTTGTGTATTGGCAGAACAACGAAAGAGCACAAAAACAACCAAATAATCCAGTACCAATGACCATGGTGAGGCAAGTTGTCCCCTTGCAACCCATGGAGATAATCAAAAGGCAGAGAGAGAGAGACTCCTGCACCTGATGAAAAGTGACTGCCCAGGACAATGAATTGGAAAGAGTGCCTGTCCAAGAGATGGATTTGAACAGCCACAGAAGCAGCCGCTGGCTGTGACTTTCCCCCTTTTCTCATCTCCCTGCGCAGGGGAGGGAAGGGGGGAATTGGAAGAAAAGTGTTGTGTTTTAAGATCGTTTTATTCTTTTATTCTTTAGTTCTCATTTTGTTAGCAATAAACTGAGTTTTTAGTTTGTTAACAATAAATTTAAATTCTATTCACTTTGATTCTGTTTTGTGGGGACGGAGGAACGACACAACAACCTCAGGATCAATAAGTGCGTTCGTTTATTGTCTATAAGCAGTCATTTTTATAAGGCACTTAATAAGCTCATACATATTGCAAAAGCCAAGCTCATGATTGGTTAATCTTTAAAACTGCTTACATTTGTGCATAGCTCTGTCTACAGTTTAACTCTTCTTCCCTATCTGCAGTACAAGGTCTTTCTTTTGATTCTTGTTCTGCTGCATGATCAAGGAGACAACTCCCAAAGAACATTCCATTTCTCAGTGGACACATTTCTCAGTGACCCTTATCTGCTAACCATTCTTGAGCTATGCTGCTCAGTGACACATCCTCCACACTGTTTGTCCATGAAAATTAGTTAGTAAAGAAGTCTCCCAGATCTTATCTCTACTCAAAAATTCTCTAACTGGTTTTTTTTTCTCTCTCCTCTGAGAAGAGCAGAGGAAGAAGGCAGCGGGGAGAAACAGTTTTCAGTAAGAGCTGCGTGGTGTCCTAGAGGAATTCTGAAATTCCACAGTTTCCCAAGAGAGCGTGCTCCCCTCTGCCTGGCAGCACTGCTGGTTCTGGCTCCCTGCTGAAATCCTCCTGCTGCTCTTGGCCTTCTTCTGGCTGTCCAGGCGCAGGAGCTCTGCCTACAACCACTCTCACACCAGCAAATCTGGGGCAGAGCTGAGGAGCAGAAGTCTCAGGAGGTGGCAGACGACGCCTGGCAGCACAGACTGCAGGGCCCAGCTGTGTCCCATCAGGGCTTCCCGTCAGCATCTGGCCTGGATGGACATGCAGTCCTTGGGGAAGGGCAGCACCAGGCGGGTGGTCCCTGCGTCTGACAAGGCCTTCCCACAAAGAGATTTTGGAAGGCCATGCCTCTCTGGAATATTTTAATGTTCAATCATAGACCGTAGATTCTAGCTATTGAAATTTTAGATTTTATGTTTCTAAAAGTAGATTACACTTGGGTGTTGAGGAAGTTTTCTTTTTAGGTACAGAGTTTAAGAATCTTATTTAAACTGTTCCTAGAAGATTAGTAAAATTGTTCAGAAATAGGAAGTAGAATTTGAGATAGTACTTTTCATTTGTATTATAAGCTAGAAGAATGTTAGTAAAAATAGTCCTAGAGTATGAGTAAAATGGTTCAAATAATACTAGTAAAAGAGTTCCTATAGTATTAGTAGAATTGTTCATAAGTAAGAAGTAGAATTTAAAGATATTCAAGCAGCAAGTTTTATGTTCAATAAATGTCTCACAACATCCTCCAAAACTCTTGTTCTTTGTTGTCATTTCCAGACTTCTTTGTTCAAGAAACCTTTTGGAAGATGGATTTTCCATAGGGGTTGGAATCTGTAAAGAAATAAGTTTCCTTGATTTCAAAAGGGAAATATATGGTGGATTTTTTTCTAACCCCCAAATTGTGTCGGGCACTTGAGTAGGAAACTGATGAAGGACTAAAATGTATTTCTTGCACTGTCAATCAGTTTCTGGGAAGACATCTTTACAAGTAACATACAGAGCCCATTTTCACACAGCAACAACATCCTAGGAAATGAATTCCTTATGCAAATGAATCTGCTAGGAAATTATGGGAATGAAACATTAATTGAGAAGTTGGTTCATGAGGACAGTCAGTCTTAAGTTCTGAGAAAAATGTCGACCCCTGGGGAATAGATGAAATTATTGTATTTTTCCAGCCCCTGGAGAGAAGGCACACAGGGCTCATGTTGAAACGCATGTCAGCTGCCAGCACTACAAACCCACAGTTCATGGGCTTTACCCCTCACACAATCATCCCCAGTTGCAGGACGTGGGTATTAAAAATCATTCACTGCACCATGAAAAGGCCATTTCTTTCTTGGAAAGACAGGTTTTATTGGAATTCCTCGAGATGTTGTAGGGAGGAGTAGATCCATGGAAGGACTGGGAAGGAGAGCAAGCCCTGAGCTCGGGAAATGCAGGCCCTGACATTTTGTTCCTGGCAGAGGAGGCATGCCATGGCTTGGCCTTTTCCGGCTCGTGAATCTGGCTGACGGCATCAAGCAAGCAAGGGATCCTTAAGACACACAGAGTGTCTTTCCAAGACAACTCCACAAAGTGATCCCTGTCCATGAGGTTTGTCTTGTTGTGTGCTGTCTTTGCCTGGTGATGAGCTGGTGCTAAACACAATCCCCCTCCTTAAAACCCATCATCACGTCCAGTCATTAGGAGCAAACTCGGTATTCTTCCCTGGGAAATAGAGGTAGACAAAAGCATGAATTGTCCAGTAGAAACACTGGAATCACGTTCAGAGAAAGGTTTCTAGGGGACCATAAGCAAAGAAATAATTTTATTTGGAATAAATTTTAAAAATTATTGCAGCTCTGACTGTTCATCACCTCTGATATTCATCTCACTACTGCATAAGCCAACCTCGCATTGTACCCGAGGACAACACGCATTTCCACACCAAAAACAGTTGATAGAGGGAAGGTCAATACAGGGTAGGATGTATCTTAACAAAAGTAAATTTGCTGGGAATGGAATCAAAGAACCTGCACCTAAGAACAAAGGACTAGATTTTTGTAGGATTCAAAACCTGAACTCAATTTTGGAAAAGGTGTCCAACTCCTAGAAATCCTGGGCAAAGAATTAAGAGCACTATGGAGTTGGACAACAGCTGAGGGATGACCCGGGGCTGCACATGTCAGACATCTGCCTTTGCTCACCTCTCCTGCCAATTGATAACAGCAGTATACTTGAAATTTCAAACCTAACATTGGGAGAGGTTCTTCTCTAAAGGAGAAAAAGAATTCACAAGTCCATCACCTACTCTAAGAAATAAACTTTTCCTAATTATTATTTATTCATTTCACGTGGGTTTATCCCTGAGAAATAATGCTGAGGAAAAAGAAGAAAAAGCCCCAAAACCCAAAGTGAATATGATGTCCTAGTGGAAAAAACGTGAGTTTGGGACTTCTTTTTCTGCTCAGGGCTATTCTTCCTTGTTACATACAGCAGGAATAGGAGCCCTGAGAGGTGAGCCTGCATCCCTCTCGTGCCAAGGGGATGTGTGATTGCCTGGGCTCTGTGCTCTGCCCCTTGTGGGGCTGCAGAGCCGGGGGCAGTGGCCGTGGGCACGGCAGGGCTGTCTGTGTGGGGCTCCAAGGGCTGTGCCGTGAGGGAGGCCAAGGCAGGCGAGGGGGTCCCCAGGGGTGGGGCCCTGGCCATGGCAACGGCGGGGTGTTGAAATGTTCCACGGCCCGGGACATCACACAGGACAAGCCGTGGAACGGGGCTCCAGGGGCTCCAGGCACACCAGGACGCAGCGTTGACACTGCAGAGCAGCTCGAGGCAGCGGTGAGTGGGGCAGGGGGAGCAAGGTTGGGCTGCCCCAGGGCTGCCCACAAGCACCTGGGGCCACCCTGGGCAGCTTCTGGGGCTGCAGGGAGGGCACAGGGGCTGCTGCAGCACCTGGGCCACATCCACTCCCACCCATTCCCAGCTCCCTGCGGCTCCTGCCCCTGCTACCCCAGGCACCAATTTCCCCACCCAGCCCTGCTGAGCCCCTTCTCTCCCTCCTCCTCCTCCAGGCCATGGCTGGGAGCTTCACTCACCTCCTGGTGCTGCTGAGCATCTTCCAGTGTGTGGTGAAAGTGGGTGACGAGAGAGAAGAGGCCACTCAAGAGCTCCTGCACCAGCATGAGGAGCAGCAGAGGCAGCAGATGGCTTGGCTGCTTGAGGAGGTGGAGGAGATAGAGCAGAGGAGCCAGCTGCTGGACGAGATGGAGTAGAGCAGCCAGCACAGCGTGCTGCTCTCTGCCTGCCAGCACTGGTGGTTCTGGGCCTTGGCTGATGTCCTCTTGATGGTCTTTGCCTTCTTCTGGTTGCCCAGGTAGAGGAGCTCTGCATCTGACAGCTCAGACACCGAGGAACCTCCGATAGAGCCAAAGAGCAGAAGGAGCAGGAGAAGGAACAACAGGATGCGTGGCAGCACCGCTGAGCAGCTGGATCCCATCAGGTCTTCCCATCAGCAGCTGGACTCCATGGACATGCAGAACATGTGGAAGAAGCACGGGTGAAGCAGATGATCACTGCATCTGACAGGGCCTTCCCACCAAGCACTCTGGAAAGACGCTGTGTCTGGGCAATATATTAACACTCCAACCGTAGATTTTACCTTTCCAAAACTAGACTGTATTTCACATGTTTAAAATTTTTCATTTTTAGTATAGATTATAAGAATGTTAGCAAACTTGTTCTGAGAAGATTAGCACAATTGTTCATAGAATATAAGTAAAGTTGTTGTAAAATATTAGTAAAATGTTCATAGAATATTAGTAGAACATGGGAGCAGGTCTATCTTCACAATTCCCAAGAGAAGAGATGGCAGAAAGCTGCCCTGCAGGTTGTATTTGAAGGAAGAGGAAAAGAGACCGAGGGGAAGGGGTTTCTTTCCTGGAGGGCAGGGCTGTCGTTCGCTTGCAGGAGCCCCGAGCTGGAATTGTCAGTTCGACTGCCAAATTGGAACCTGGACAAAGATTCCTACCAGACAAAAGGTGGCAGGACTGAAAGCTCTTGCTGCCAAAGAAGTGCCCAGGGTGGCCACCAACTGCACCTGAAACCCAAAGGTTGCAGGCTTTCTTTCCTGGGGAAAAGGTCGTGACTTCACAAGGAGTCCCAAGGCAGATGGGTGGGGCTGCATTGTGGGGGTGTGGGGCGTTGGTTCTTTGGTTTCCAGGGGCTATTCCAGAATGGAGAGGATGGGCTGGGACATCCTAAAGGGGCACATGGATGGGGCTGCATTCTGACCTGGTGGGGTGTTGGTTCTTTGGTTGCCAAGGACTATTCCGGAACGGAGAGGGTAGGCTGTGACATCACAAAAGGGCCTCAAGCACATGGGTTGATTTAGTGGGTTGACCCTGGCTGGATTTCAAACACCCACTAAAAGCTGTACCTCCCCCTCCCTCTGCAACTCCACAGAGGAGAGAAAAAAAACAGCTGAGGATTCCTGAGCAGAGATAAGGGTGGGGAGAAAGTCACTAACAGGTAAAACAGACTCAAAGTGGGGATAGTGCTTAAATTTATTACTGACAGGATAAAAGCCAAAGAGTGAGAAATAAAACAGTCTGAAAAACACCTTCCCTCACCTCTCCTTCCTTCTCACCTCTCCCTCCTCCCCCCAGCAGTGCAGGGGGATGGGAATGGTGGTTACAGTCAGTTGTTGTTTCTGTCACTGCTCAGGGAGAGGAGTTGGATCCTTCCCTGCTCCCGTGGGGTCCCTCCCATGGGAGACAGTCCTGAATGGACCTCTGCAGTGAGTCCATCCCTCGGGCAGCAGCTCTTCCCACCCTGCTGTCCCGTGGGTCCCTCCTCCATGGGGTCAGTCCTTCAGGGACGAGCTGACTCGGCGTGGGTCTCCCACAGGGGCCACGAGTCCTGCCCAGGAAAAACCTGCTCCAGCCTGGGCTTCCCTCTGCACGGGCTGCAGGTCCCTGCCAGGACCTGCTCCATCCTGGGCCTGCCCCGGGGTCACAGCCTCCTTCCTGCATCCCCCTCCTCCAGCGTGGGAGCCTCCAGGGGCTGCAGGGGGGTCTCTGCACCCTGATGCTCCCCCAGGGGCTGAAGGGCCTGAAGCACCTCCTGCCCCTCCTTCTGCACTGCCCTTGGGGTCTGCATTGCTGTTCCCATGTTCCCACTCTGCTCTTCCCTGGCTGCAATTCCTTCTGGCCCTAAATCTGTTATCCCAGAGCTGTTCCTGTTGCTCCTGATGGGCTCAGCCTTGGCCAGCGACAGCAAGTCCGTCCTGGAGCAGCTGGCATTGGCTCCACGGGGCAGGAGAAGCTTCTGGCAGCTTCCAACAGAAGCCACCCCTGGAGCCCCCCCGCTACCAAAACCCACCCACAGAAACCCCTGACACCCAGTGACTTCCACTTGCCCCAGGATGGTCCCAGTTCCCATCAGTGTGATCCCAGTCACTCCCACTTAATCCCAGTTGCCTCCAGCATGCACCCTGTCACTCCCAGTTACTCCCAGTTGCTTCCAGCATGATCCTAGTTGCTCCAAGAATGTTCCCAGTTGGTTTCCAGCACGGCCCCACTGGCTCGCAGTTCCCCCCTGCATAGTTCCAGTCGCTCCCAGTTTGATCTTGGTCCCTTACAGTCACTCCCACTATGATCCCAGTATGGTGCTGATCACTCCCACTATGGTCCCAGTCACTCCCAGTTGGATCCCAGTTGTCCCCAAGGTGGTCCCAGTTGCTCCCAGGTCCCCCAGGATGGTTCCTTTCCCTCTCAGGGACTCTCAGTCTGAGTCCAGGATGGCCCCAGGCACTGTCAGGCACTCCCTGGACGATGCCATTTGCCCCTGCATGGTCCCAGTTGCTCCCAGTATGATCCCACTATGAGTCCAGTCACCCCCAGTATGATCCCAGGAACTTCCAGACACTTCCAATATTAATCCAGTTTGATCCCACTCATCCCCAGTATGGTTGTAATCCCTGCCACACAGTCTCAGTGTTATTGCAGTCACTCCCAGGATGATCCCTGTCAGTCCCAGTGTGATCCCAGTATGAGCCCAGCAGGGGCCCAGCTGCTCCCACTATGATCCCAGTTGCCCCCAGTGTGGTTCCAGTTGCTCCCATTAACCACTTCTCCGGTTCCAGTAACTCCCAGGATGATCCCAGTCACTTCCAGTACAATACCACTCTATCCTAGGAGGATCTAAGTTACCCCCTGCATGGGCCCAGTTGCTCCCAGTCACCCCACTCTAGTTCCAGTCCCTCCCAGTATGATCCCTGTCACTGCCAGTCTCTCCCAGTATATCCCGGTCGACTTCAGTATGTTCCCAGTCACACCAGTTGTGCTCCCTGTCAGTCCCAGTGCAGTCCCGGTTGTTCCCAGTATGATCCCAGTTGCCCCCAGCGTGGTGGCTCCAGGATAGATCAGGAATGGGGACCCCCGTGTGTCCCCCCCGTGTCACCCCGTTCTGGGGGGGCTTTGGTGGAGCACCTGCACCCCAACACGGCACCCAGCCCTCCCCAAAAGGTGCCGGGACCCCCATAAACCGCCCCCGACCCCACAAGGACCCCCCAAGCCGCTCTGACCCCCCCCAGACCCCCTAAACCCCTCATGTGGGGAGACCTTTCTGGGCACTGGTGGTGCCGGAGCCCCCCCGGCTGCGGGGGCAGCTCCTCCGTGTGCGGGCAGAGCCGCAGCCCCAGCGCTCCCCACCTCGAGCCCACCAGACCCCTCCTCGCCCCCAGCGCCCCCCGGGACGGCAATTTGGGCAGGGGGGGGGGGGCGCCCAGGCCGGGTCCCCCCGCGCTGTCCCGGCCGTGGCGGCTGCGGCGGGGGCCGAGTGCGGGCGGGAGCGGCCAAGAGCCCAGCGCTGCCCATCCCGACCTGCCCCAGCTCCATCCCCGCTCCTGCGCGGGAGGCCATGGCTTTGGGGGAAGGGGGGCTCAAAGGGGGCGCTGGGGCTGGGCCAGGGGGGGAAGGGCTGCAGGGGGCGGATCCCGGAGGCGGAAACACGAAAAAAGCGGCGGGACAGCCAAGGCAGGAGCCGGACGGGAGGACAAAGAAGAGGAGAAAGCAGCACGTGGGGGTCGCTCGGTAATGGCGGGATGGGGGCGAGACCGGTTTTGGTGTCCCCCGTGAGAGCCGGGGTGAACCCTGGTAGTGGGGAGAGCGGAGGGGGTGATCCCGGAGCTGGGGGACCCCCGGAATCCGGGAGTGGGGGGGGAGCACAGAGGGAGCGCCGGACCCCTGAAACGGGGGTCGCGGAGAGGGGGAACCCCTTGGAGTCTGGAGAGGAGGGGGAGCAGCAGGGGGGGGGGAGGAGGAGCCGGTACCCTGAATAGCCTGGAGAGAGCGGGGACCCCTGGGACCGACCAGCACCCCGAAGGAGAAAGTCAGGGGAGAAGGGACCAGTGAGACCCCCAAAATCCCCGGCATCCCTAAAGACGACCCTATAGAGGGGAACCCCCAGGACCCACCGGACCCCCAGCAGCCCAGAGAACTGGGAGCCCATAGAGGGGACCCCTGGATTCCTGGGACTCCCTTCTACCGGGAGAGGATGAGGACCAAGGTAATCCAACCCCCAATAAATGCAGGACCCTCAGCAGCCCAGAGAGGAGAGATCAGAGAGGGGGAACTCCTGGGAGTTTTGGGCTGAATCTTGGTGGTTTGGAGGTTTTTATGGGCTCGGGAGAGCCAGGGGTGGGGGGTAGGAACAGCGGAGTGGGTAGACCAGAGCGATACTGGAGCTGGGGGACCCCCGGCAGGCTGGAGGGGGACGACAGAGGAGGGGGAGGTCCAGGATCCCTGGGACCCTGAAACGGGGGTGCCCAGACAAGGGGGAGCCTGGACAGGGGACACGCTTGAGATCCCTGGGACAACCAAGTGGAGAATCCAGAGTGAGGGAATGTCTGGGAACCCGGCACCCTGAAGCAGAGTCAGGGGAGAAGGGACCCCTGCGACCCTCAAAACCCCCAATATCCCTAGGCAGCACCCCCAGCAGCCAAGAGAGGAGACCCCCAGAGACCTAGAGTGAAGAGAGCAGAGAAGGTGAACTTCTGAGAAGATTTTTCTGAACTGAATCTTCATATTTTGAAGTATTTTCTGGCTGAATTGTGATCTTTTGCAAATTTGGGGGGTGTTTTTGAGTTGTTTGGTTTTTTTCCCCCAAATCTCGCTATTTTGTGTATTTCCGGACTAAGTCTTGGTGTTTTGGATGTTTTTATGGTCCCAGGATGCCCGTTGAGTTCTAGAGATGGACTTGGGCAGGAGGAACCCCCAAGGCAATGCACTCAGCCCTTGTTTGCCCCCAGCAGGATTTGTCCTTCCCAAAGCTTGGGCGGATGGAGGAGGAGGCTGCAATGAAGGGGAAGATGCCACGGGCCCCCCAGGCAGGTGAGGAGGAAGTCAGTGCCCCTTTGGCCCTGTCTTGTGGTGCATCTGTTGAGCAGCCTCCCAGCAGGGACAAGGTCTTCAGGTGCTTGGAATGTGGGAAGAGCTTCAGGCAGAGCTCCACCCTCCTCAGCCACCAGCACATCCACACTGGGGAACGGCCCTACCCATGTAGGGAATGTGGGAAGAGCTTCAGGAGACACTCCAACCTGATTCAACACCAGCACATCCACACTGGGGAACGGCCCTACACATGTGGGGAATGTGAGAAGAGCTTTAGGGACAGCTTTGACTTGATCCGACACCAGCACATCCACACTGGGGAACGGCCCTACACGTGTAGGGAATGTGGGAAGAGCTTCAGGACCAGCTCCAACCTCTGCAACCACCAGATCATCCACACTGGAGAACGGCCCTACAAGTGCTTGCAATGTGGGAAGAGCTTTCAGACCAGCTCAGCTCTCCTCAGGCATGAGCCAACACACACAGAGGAGAGGCCCTTCCGCTGCACCGACTGCGGGAAGGGCTTCAACCGGAACTCCACCCTCATCAGGCACCGGCTCATCCACACTGGGGAGAGGCCCTACAAGTGTGGGGAGTGTGGGAAGAGCTTCTCCAGGAGCTTTTCCCTGACCTCCCACCAACGGACCCACCGGTAAGAGAAGCCCCAGAGTACCCCGACTGTGGGAAGAGCTTCGACTGCTGCTCCCACTCCGAATGACCCCCCTGATGGTGAGGCAGCCCCTGGAGTCCAGTGACTGTCAGTCCATCCCTTTCTACCAGAAAGGGCCAGTCCCCTTTTGCAGGGTCAGGTTGTGCCAACAGAACCCTTCTTGAGGGGTGTGTGGAGATTCCTGCCTTGGCTGGGACCCTGGGGTCCTGGGCAGGCTCTGAGTGTCTTTGGGGTTTCTTTCAGGGGCTGTTGGGGAGGTTTTGTGGGGGTCCCAGCACCTTTTGGGGTGACCTGGGAGCCTATTGAGGGGCAGGTGCCCTCCCAAAGCCCCCCCAGAGGGGGGTGACACGTGAAGCCACTCAAAAGGAAGCAGTCTTCGAGAAACAAGAAGTTAAAACACAAAAATGTAAAGCACTACAGGAAAGCTTAGCATTAGGAAACCACAGAGGTAATAAATTGTCTGAGGGAACAGAACATGTTGACAAAAAGGATACTAAAACCATAAGATAACACAAAACAAGGAGATAGTAGCATCAGCAGATTTAAGATGGGCCAAGGTTACCAAGACCCTGCCAACATCACAAGGAAACTACCCAAATTAGGAAAGATTTGAGAAGAGTTCAAAAGTTTACACCGAGGAAGACCAACCAGACGACCACCTCCTTTGATGAAGGCTCTGGATCTCCCACCTCCCAACCTCCCCAAATTGAAGACTCCGCCCAGACTCCACCTATATATGAATATTACGAGTAGATGTTGCAATGTAATGAATATACATGAATAATGATGTAATCCCTACTCAGAAATTGTATAAAAGAGCTGCACTAATTGTTAACGACGGAGCTCTTTGCCCAGGGCGACCTGGAGAGCTCCCCAACGCGTTGCTAATAAAATACCTCCTGCTTTGAGCATGAAACTTTGTCTCTAAAGCAGTCTCTCTGTGCTTCTTTGGGGCAAATTCGGCATCACATGGGGGGAACACAGGGGGGTCCCCATTCTGATCCATCCTGGGGCCGGTTCTGCCCCCCCAAACTCGGCTCCACCCCCTTGGGATCCTCCAACTCCCCCCCAATGCCCCCCAATAACCAGGACTGGGGAGGACTGGGAAGCTTTGCTGGGATCACTGGGAGCAGCTGGGTGGAGGCAGAGTGACAGCAGGGGAGGGGGGACACACGACCCCCCAAAATCCTCACAGACACGGGGGGGTCCAGGCTGTGCCCGAGGCCCCAGGGAGGGGCTGTGGCCGCCGGCGGCTCAGGAGCTCTGTGGGGAGAGAAAAGGGGGTGACACCGGGGTGGGGGGACAGGGGGGACACCGGGATACACCCAGAGCTGGACTGGACCCAGCGGGACCAGAACTGGGGCAACTGGGATCATACTGGGAGCAGCTGGGCCCCTGCTGGGGTTATACTGGGAGTGACTGCAATAATACTGGGAGTGTGTGGGAGGGACTGCAACCATACTGGGGATGAGTGGGATCAAACTGGCTTCGTACTGGAAGTCTCTGGATGTTACTGGGATCACACTGGGGGTGACTGAACTCATACTGGGATCATACTGGGAACACCTGGAACCATGCAGGGCCAAATGGCATCGTCCAGGCAGAGACTGACAGTGCCTGGGGCCATACTGGACTCAGACTGGGAGTCCCTGAGAGGGAAAGGAACCATCCGGGGATGGGGCTGGGAGCAACTGGGACCATCTTGGGGGCAACTGGGATCCAATTGGGAGCGACTGGAAGTGACTGGGATCATAGTGGGAGTGACCAGGACCATACTGGAACCATCCTGGGAGTGACTGTCAGTGCCCAGGATCTTACTGGGAGTGATTGGAACTACACAAGGGGTAACTGGGAGCAACTGGGATCGTGCTGGAAGCAACTGGGAGTTACAGGGTGCATGCTT
>NW_026088036.1:0-22240 GCF_022539395.1 Myiozetetes cayanensis
CTCCACCCCACCCCAAATTCTCCACCCCAAACACCCCGGGGTGCTGGGACCCCCAAAGCGCCCCCACCCCACCCATTTCTTCCCAACCCCCTGAATTCCCCCAGGGTCTCCTGGTTGTGGTGGATTTGGGGGGTTTAGGGGGTTTAAGGGTGACCCCCACCCCAAATTATCGACCCCACCCCAAATTATCCACCCCAAACACCCCCGGGGTGCTGGGACCCCCAAAGTGCTCCTGACCCCCCAAATCCCTCCTGGAGTCCCCCCAGGGTCTCCTGGTTGTGGTGGAGTTGGGGGGGATTTTGGGGGGGTTTAAGGGGTGGCCCCCACCCCAAATTATCCACCCCAACCCAAATGGGGTGTTGGGACCCCCCAAAGTGCCCCCACCCCACTCAGAGACCCCAAATCCCCCCCTGGAGACCCCCAAAGGCTCCTGGTTGTGGTAAATTTGGGGGGGATTTTGGGGGGTTTAAGGGGTGACCCCCACCCCAAATTATCGACCCCACCCCAAATTATCCACCCCAAACACCCCCGGGAGACCCCAAAAATCCCCCCTGAATCCCCCCCAGGGTCTCCTGGTTGTGGTAAATTTGGGGGGGGGGGGTTGGGTATTTTGGGGTATTTTTTGGGTATTTTTGGGGTGTTTTTGGGGTATTTTTGGGGTATTTTTGGGGTGTTTTTGGGGTATTTTGGGGCATTTTTGGGGTGTTTCTGCCTGGTTTTGGGGTACTTTGTACTCAGCCTTGTGCAGGATGTTCCTGGGGTGTTTTTAGGGTGTTTTGGGGCTGTTTTTGGGGTGTTTTGGGTTATTTTTGGGGTATTTTGGGACATTTTCAGGGTACCTTGTGCACAGTTTTCCTGAGGATGTCCCTGCGGTGTTTTGGGGTCATTTTTTGGATATTTTGGGTTATTTTGGGTTATTTTCTGGTTACCTTGTGGACTGCCTTCCTGAGGATGTCCCTGGGGTGTTTTGGGGTATTTTGGGGTCGTTTTTTGGGTTTTTTGGGTTATTTTCTGGTTACCTTATGGACTGCCTTCCTGAGGATGTCCCTGGGGTGTTTTTTTGGATATTTTGGGTTATTTTGGGGTGGTTTCTTGGGTATTTTGGGTTATTTTCTGATTACCTTGTGCACAGCTTTCCTGAGGATGTCCCTGGGGTGTTTTGGGGTCATTTTTTGGGTATTTTGGATTATTTTTGGGCCGTTTTTGGGTTTATTTTTGGGTTACCTTGTGGACTGTCTTCCTGAGGATGTTCCTGGGGTATTTTGGGGTATTTTTTTGGGTATTTTGGGTTATTTTGGGGCTGTTTTTGGGCTGGTTTTGCTTACCTTGTGCACAGCCTTCCTGAGGATGTCCCTGGGGTGTTTTGGGGTCATTTTTTGGGTATTTTGGGTTATTTTTGGGCCGTTTTTGGGGTTATTTTCTGATTACCTTGTGCACAGCTTTCCTGAGGATGTCCCTGGGCTGTTTTTTGGGTATTTGGGGTCATTTTTTGGGTATTTTGGGTTATTTTGGGTTTATTTTTTGCTCACCTTGTGGACTGCCTTCCTGAGGATGTCCCTGGGGTATTTTGGGGTCATTTTTGGGGTATTTTGGGTTATTTTGGGTTATTTTTGGAGCTGTTTCTGGTTACCTTGTGCACTGCCTTCCTGAGGATGTCCCTGGGGTGTTTTTTTGGATATTTTGGGTTATTTTTGGGCTGTTTTTGGTTACCTTGTGCACAGCCTTCCTGGGGATGTCCCTGGGGTGTTTTTTTGGATATTTTGGGTTATTTTGGGGTTATTTTTGGGTTACCTTGTGCACAGCCTTCCTGAGGATGTCCCTGGGGTATTTTGGGGTGGTTTTTTGGGTATTTTGGGGCAGTTTTGGGGTATTTTTGGGCTGGTTTTGGGTTTATTTTCTGTGTACCTTGTCCACTGCCTTCCTGAGGATGTCCCTGGGGTGGTTTTGGGGTATTTTGGGGCGGTTTTGGGGTATTTTTGGGCCATTTTTGGGGTTATTTTTGGGTTACCTTGTGCACAGCTTTCCTGAGGATGTCCCTGGGGTGTTTTGGGGTGGTTTTTGTGGGTGTTTTGGGGTATTTTTGGGCTGTTTTTGGGGTTATTTTTGGGTTACCTTGTGCACAGCCTTCCTGAGGATGTCCCTGGGGTGTTTTGGGAGTGGTTTTTTGGGTATTTTGGGTTATTTTTGGGCCGTTTTTGGGGTTATTTTTGAGTTTATTTTTGGTTACCTTGTGGACTGCCTTCCTGAGGATGTCCCTGGGGTGTTTTGGGGTATTTTGGGGTCATTTTTTGGGTATTTTAGATTATTTTTGGGCTGTTTTTGGGGTTATTTTTGGGTTACCTTGTGGACTGCCTTCCTGAGGATGTCCCTGGGGTGTTTTGGGGTATTTTGGGGTCATTTTTTGGGTATTTTGAGTTATTTTTGGACCATTTTTGGGTTATTTTCTGGGTTACCTTGTGGACTGCCTTCCTGAGGATGTTCCTGGGGTATTTTGGGGTGTTTTTTTGGGTATTTTGGGCTGTTTCTGGTTACCTTGTGCACAGCTTTCCTGAGGATGTCCCTGGGGTGTTTTGGGGTATTTTGGGCCATTTTTTGGGTATTTTGGGTTATTTTTGGGCCATTTTTGGGGTTATTTTTGGGGGTATTTCAGGGTACCTTGTGCACAGCCTTCCTGAGGATGTCCCTGGGGTGTTTTGGGGTCATTTTTTTGGGTATTTTGGGTTATTTTTGGGCCGTTTTTGGGGGTATTTCAGGGTACCTTGTGCACAGCTTTCCTGAGGATGTACCTGGAGTATTTTGGGGTGTTTTTTTGGATATTTTGGGTTTATTTTTTGCTTACCTTGTGCACAGCCTTCCTGAGGATGTCCTTGTACTCGTCCTTGGTGATGTCCTTGCGCTGGTAGAAGGGTTTGATGGCCAATTTCACCTCCTCCACCGCCCGCTCCTGCGTGTGCAGCTTCTTCAGGTACTGCCAAGGACATGGGGGGCATCAGGGGGTATCAGGGGTCATCAGAGGGCATCAGGGGGCATCAGGGGTCACCAGGGGTCACCAGGGGTCACCAGGGGTCATCAGGGGGCACCAGGGGTCACCAGGGGTCAGAGAGGGATCATAGAGATAACCAGGGGGTCATAGAGGTCATCAGGGGGCACCAGGGGTCATCAGGGGTCACAAAGGAGTCATAGAGGTCACCAGGGGGTCATCAGGAGTCACCAGGGGTCATCAGAGGTCATCAGGAGTCATAGAGATCATCAGGGGGCACCAGGAGTCATCAGGGGTCACCAGGGGTGATCAGGGGTCATCAGGGGTCACCAGGGGGCATCAGGGGTCAGCAGGGGTCATCAGGGGTCACCAGGGGTCAGAGAGGGGTCATAGAGGTCACCAGGGGTCATCAGGGGTCACCAGGAGGTCATAGAGGTCACCAGGGGTCATCAGGGGTCATAGAGATCATCAGGGGTCATAGGGGGCATCAGGAGGTCATAGAGGTCATCAGGGGTCATCAGAGATCACCAGGGGTCATCAGGGGTCACCAGAGGATCATAGAGGTCATCAGGGGGCATCAGGGGGCATCAGGGGTCACCAGGGGGTCATAGAGGTCAGCAGGGGTCATCAGGAGTCACAAATGGGTCATAGAAGTCATCAGGGAGCATCAGGGATCATAGAGGTCATCAGGGGTCACCAGGGGTCAGCAGCGGGGTCATAGAGGTCATCAGGGGTCACCAGGGGTCATCAGGGGTCACAGGGGGTACCAAGGGTCACCAGGGGGCATCAGGGGTCATCAGGGGTCACCAGGGGTCATCAGGGGTCACCAGGGGGCATCAGGGGTCATCAGGGGTCATCAGGGGTCACCAGGGGGTATCAGGGAGCATCAGGGGTCATCAGGGGTCACCAGGGAGCATCAGGGGTCATCAGGAGTCATCAGGGGGCATCAGAGATCACAAAGGGTCATCAGAGGTCACCAGGGGTCATCAGCGGTCACCAGGGGGTCATAGAGATCATCAGAGGGCACCAGGGGTCAGCAGGAGTCACCAGGAGTCAGCAGAGGGCATCAGGGATCACAAAGAGGTCATAGAGGTCACCAGGGGTCACCAGGGGGCATAGAGATCAGCAGGGGTCACCAGGGGGCATCAGGGGTCATCAGGGGTCACCAGGGAGCATAGAGGTCATCAGAGGTCACCAGGGGTCACCAGGGGTCATCAGGGGTCACAGGGGGTACCAGGGGTCACCCGGGGGCATCAGGGGTTATCAGGGGTTATTGGGGGCATCACGGATCATCAGGGGTCATCAGGGGGTCATAGAGGTCAGCAAGGGGTCACCAGGGGTCACCAGGGGTCATCGGGGGGTCATAGAGGTCATCAGGAGGCACCAAGGGTCACCAGGGGTCACCAGGAGTCAGCAGGGGTCATCAGGGGTCACACAAGGGTCATCAGGGAGTCACAAAAGGGTCATCAGGGGCATCAGGGGTCATAGAGGTCACCAGGGGTCACCAGGGGTCATCAGGGGTCACCAGGGGTCATAGAAATCACCAGGGGTCATCAGGGGTCATAGAGATCACCAGGGGGTCATAGAGGTCATCAGGGGTCACCAGGGGTCATCAGGGATCATCAGGGGTCATCAGGGGGGCACTGAGGTCATCAGGGGGCATCAGGGGGCATCAGCGGGTCATAGAGATCATCAGAGGTCATCAGAGGTCACCAGGGGTCATCAGGGGGGTCACCAGGGGTCACAGAGAGATCACCAGGGGTCATAAAGATCACCAGGGGGTCACAGAGGGGTCACCAGGAGTCATCAGGGGTCACCAGGGAGTCACAGAGGGGTCATAGGGGGGTCATAGGGGGGTCATCAAGGGTCACAGAGGTCACCAGGGGGTCAAGAAGGTCACAGGGGGTCACAGAGGGGTCAGCAAGAGGTCACAGAAGGGGTAACAGAGGGGTCACAAGGATCACCAAAGGTCACAGAGGGATCATCAGAGGTCACCAGGGGGTCACAGAGGGGTCATAGAAGGGTCATAGAGGAGTCATGGGGGGGGTCACAGAGGTCACCAGGGGGTCACAGAGGGGTCACAGAAGGGGTCACCAGGGGGTCACAGGGGTCACCTGGGGGTCACAGAGGGGTCACAGAGGGGTCACCAGGGGTCACCAGGGGTCAGGGGACACCCACGGGTGGAGCCCCAAGGGGCACTGGCCGAGGGGACATCGGGGGGTCAATGGGGGTGTCCCCAACATTTTGGGGTGTCCCCAAAACACTGAAATGTCCCCAACACCCCCAAAACTGACACAACCCCCCCACGGGGGGACCCCAATGCCCCCCCCCAATGTCCCCCCCAATGTCCCCCATGTCCCCCATGTCCCCCTGTCCCCGCCAATGTCCCCAATGTCCCCCTGCCCCTCCCATGTCCCCCCATCCCCACTGACCTTGTCACTGTCCCCCTGTCCTGGGGTCCCTCCTGTCCCCCAATGTCCCTAATGCCCCCAATGTCCCCCCATGTCCCCCATGTCCCCAATGCCCCCCAATGTCCCCCATGTCCCCCAATGCCTCCAATGTCCCCCAATGTCCCCAATGTCCCCCAATGCCCCCTGTCCCCCATGACCCCCCATGACCCCCATGTCCCCTCTGTCCCCAATGTCCCCAATGTCCCCCATGTCCCCCCATCCCCACTGACCTTGTCACTGTCCCCCTGTCCTGGGGTCCTCCTGTCCCCCAATGTCCCCAATGACCCCAATGTCCCCAATACCCCCAATGTCCCCAATGTCCCCCAATGTCCCCCTGCCCCCAATGTCCCCCCATCCCCACTGACCTTGTCACTGTCCCCCTGTCCTGGGGTCCCTCCTGTCCCCCAATGCCTCCAATGCCCCCAATGTCCCCAATGTCCCCAATGTCCTCAATGCCCCCAATGTCCCCCATGTCCCCCAATGCCTCAATGTCCCCCAATGTCCCCCAATGTCCCCCAATGCCCCCTGTCCCCCCATGACCCCCCATGTCCCCCCTGTCCCCAATGCCCCCAATGCCCCCTAATGTCCCCCCATCCCCACTGACCTTGTCACTGTCCCCCTGTCCTGGGGTCCCTCCTGTCCCAGGGGCCCCTGAGCCCCCGGGCCCCCAGGCCGGGCAGGGCGGGGTTTGGGGTCTGGGGGCCCCGAGGGGCAGCAGGTGGGGGGCAGCAGGAGGGGCCGGGGGCGCCGAGGCCTCCGGGAGCCTCCCCCTCCCAGTGGGGAGGGCGGCCTTGAGTGGCTCAGGATCTGCAGCACAAATTTGGGGGTGTCACATTTTGGGGGTCCCATCCCTCCTGGGGAGGTCTGACCCATTTTGGGGGTTCTGTCCCCCAACCTCTCCCTAGGTGTCCCCCACTTTGGGGGTCCCCAATGTCATTCCCTCCCCACTCTGGGGAACCCCCCTCGTGTTCCCCCTCTTTGGGGTCCCCCACTGCCTCCCCCATTTTGGGGTCCCCCTGTCCCCCCAGGGTGACCCCAATGTCCCCCAATTTTGGGGTCACCCTTTCCCCTTAAGTCCCTCCCCCACTTTGGGGTCCCCAACGTGTTCCCCCCTCCCCAATCTTGGGGTCCCCCTGCTCCCCCCTCCCTCCCAATTTTGGGCTCTCTCCCCCAATTTTGGGGTCCCTCTGCCCCCTCCCTCCCCAATTTTGGAGTCTCCCCACACTTTTGGGGTCCCCCTCTGCCTCCCTCCCTCCCCAATTTTGGGGTCTCCCCTCACTTTTGAGGTTCCCCTGAGCCCCCTCTCTCCCCCAATTTTGGGGTCTCCCCCTCACTTTTGAGGCCCCCTGAGCCCCCTCCCCCACTCAATTTTGGGGTCTCCCCTTCACTTTTGGAGTCCCCATGAGCCCCCAATTTTGGGGTCCCCCTGAGCCCCTCCCTCCCCCAATTTTGGGGTCCCTCCTGCTCCTCTCCTCCCTCACTTTTGGGGTCTCCCCCAATTTTGGGGTCCCCCTTAGCCCCTTCCCCCAACTTTGGGGTCCCCCTGCTCCCCTCCCTCCCTCACTTTGGGGTCCCCCTGCCCCCTCCCCCCATTTTGGAGTCCCCCTGCTCCCCCAATTTTGGGGTCCCTCCTGCTCCCCTCCCTCCCTCACTTTTGGGGTCCCCCTGCCCCCTCCCCCATTTTGGAGTCCCCCTGCTCCCCCAATTTTGGGATCCCTCTGCCTTCCTCTCTCCCCCAATTTTGGGGTTTCCCCCCTCAGTTTTGGTGTCCCCTCTGAGCCTCCCTCTCTCCCCAATTTTGGGGTCTCCCACTCCCAACTTTGAGGTCCCCCTGCCCCCTCCCCAATTTGGGTCTCCCCAATTTTGGGGTCCCCCTGCTCCCCTCCCTCCCTCACTTTTGGGGTCTCCCCTCACTTTTGGGGTCCCCCTGAGCCCCTCCCTCCCCCAATTTGGGGTCCCCTCTGCCTCCTCTCTCCCCCAATTTTGGGTCCCCCGTCGTTTTTGGGGTCCCTCCTGCCTCCCCCTCTCTCCCCAATTTTGGGATCCCCCTGCTCCCTCTCTCTCCCAATTTTGGGGTCTCCCCAACATTTTGGGGTCCCCCTCTGCCTCCCTCCCTCCCCCAATTTTGGGTCTCCCCCCAGTTTTGGGTGCCCCCGTGTTGTTTTTGGGGTCCCACCTGGTTGGTGGCCTGGATGAGCTCGTGGGCCTTGGCCCTGCTGGCCAGGTTGGCCTCTTCCATCTTGAACAGCAGCGCCGTCACTGGGGGGGGACACGGCCTGTCACCCCTGGGGGCCTCCCAAAAACACCCCCAGACCCACAGAACACCCCTGGAATCCCCAAAACCCCCGGACCCACAAAACACCCCAAAACACCCCCAGACCCACAGAACACCCCTGGAATCCCCCAAAAACCCCCGGACCCACAAAACACCCCAAACACCCCCAGACCCACAAAACACCCCAAAACACCCCAGACCCACAGAACACCCTGGAATCCCCAAAACCCCGGACCCACAGAACACTCCCGGGACCCACAGAACACCCCAAAACACCCTGGACCCACAGAACACCCCCAAACTCCCGGGACCCACAGAACTCCCCAAAACATCCCGGACCCACAGAACCCACCGGGCACCCCAAAACACCCCAGACCCACAGAACACCCCAAAACCCCCACAGAACCCCCGGACCCACAGAACACCCCTGGAATCCCCCAAAAACCCCCGGACCCACAGAACACCCCCAGACCCACAAAACACCCCAAACCCCCTGGACCCACAGAACTCACCCAGAACCCCCAGACCCACAGAACCCACCTGGGCACCCCAAAACCCCCCAGACCCACAGAACCCACCCAGAATCCCCCAAAACCCACCTGGACCCACAGAACTCACCCAAACACCCCCAGACCCCAGAGACCCACCTGGGCACCCCAAACCCCCGGACCCACAGAACACCCCAGAGAACACCCCACAGAAACCCCTCGGACCCACAGAACACCCTCGGACCCCCAAACCCCCGGACCCACAGAACATCCCCAAAACTCCCCGGACCTACAGAACCCACCGGGCACCAAAAACCCACCTGGATTCCCCAAAACCTCCCCGGACCCACAGAACCCACCCAGAACCCCCCAGACCCACAGAACCCCAAAACCCCCAAACCCACAGAGACCCACCCAGGCACCCCCAAAACTCCCTCGGACCCATAGAACACCCCAAAAACCCCCGGACCCACAGAACACCCCAAAACCCCCCAGACCCACAGAACTCACCCAGAACCCCCAGACCCACAGAACCCACCCAGAACCCCCAGACCCACAGAACCCACCTAGGCACCCCAAAACCCCCAGACCCACAGAACACCCCCAAAACCCCCGGACCCACAGAATACCCCAAAACCCCAAACCCCCGGACCCACAGAACCCCCAGAACACCCCAAACTCCCCCAAACCCACAGAACACCCCAAAACACCCCTGGACCCACAGAACACCCCAAAACACCCCAAAACCCCCCAGACCCACAGAACACCCCAAAACCCCGGACCCACAGAACTCACCCAGAACCCCCTGGACCCACAGAACACCCCGGACCCCCAAAACCCCGGACCCTACAGAACGCCTCCGGAATCCCCCTAAAACCCCCGGGCACCCCCAAAACCCACTCGGAATCCCAAAACCCCGGACCCTACAGAACACCCCAAAACACCCCAGACCCACAGAATACCCCAAACCCCCCAAAACCCCCCCAGAATCCCCAAAACACCCCTGGACCCACAGAACCCACCCAGAACCCCCTGACCCACAGAACCCCACCCAAAACCCCCAAACCCCCCCCAGACCCACAGAACCCACCCAGAACCCCCAAACCCCCGGACCCACAGAACCCACCCAAACCCCCCAAACCCCCGGACCCACAGAACTCACCCAGAACCCCCGGACCCACAGAACACCCCAAAACCCCCGGACCCACAGAACACCCCCAAAACCCCCGGACCCACAGAATACCCCAAAGCCCCCAAAACCCCCGGACCCACAGAACACCCCCAAAACCCCCGGACCCACAGAACCCCCCAGAACACCCCAAAACCCCCCGCAGACCCACAGAACACCCCAAAACCCCACAGAACCCCCCTGGACCCACAGAACCCACCCGGACCGCACCCCTGAAGCCCCCCAGACCCACAGAACAGCCCCTAGAATTCCCCAAAAACCCCACGGACCCACAGAACACCCCCGGGACCCACAGACTACACCCCAAAAACCCCTCGGACCACAGAACCCCCAAAACTCCCCGGACCCACAGAGACACCCCAAAGCATCCCGGACCCACAGAAGCCCACCTAGGCATCCCTAAAAACCCCCAGACCCACAGAACACACCAAAACACCCCTGGACCCACAGAACTCACCCAGAACCCCCGGACCCAAGAACGCACCTTAGAACCCCCAAACCCCCGGAACCACAGAACCCACCCAAGGAAACCTCCCCCAAGCGCCCCTGGACCCACAGAACCCACCCAAAAGCCTCCCAAGCGCCCCTGGACCCACACAGAACCCACCCAGGAGTCCCCTAAAACCCCGGACCCACAGAACTCCCACAGAACCCCCTGGATCCCCAGGACCCCCAAAACCCCCCGGACCCACAGAACTCACCCAGAGACCCCCAAAACTCCCTCGGACCCACAGAACACCCCCGGACCCCAAAACCACCCCAGAATCCCCCAAAGCCCCTCTGAATCCCAGACCCCCAAATCCCACCCCAGACCCCTAAAACCCACCCCAGACCCCCAAATCCACACAGACCCCAAAACCCCTGGAATCCCCCAGACCCCAAATCCCCCACCCGGACCCCTAAATCCCCCAATCCCCCAAAGTGTCCCCAAACACCTCCTGGAGGACCCCAATCCCCAAAGTGTCCCCAAGTGCCACCCACGTGCCAGGACCCCACTGGTGGCACAGCTGACACCCCCAGACCCCCCCATTGTCCCCAAGTGCCACCCACGTGCCAGAACCCCCAGAGTGTCCCCAGAGTGCCACCCACGTGCCAAGAACCCCTCAAATTTGTCCCCAAGTGCCACCCACGTGCCAGGACCCCCAAAATGTCCTCAGGTGCCACCCACGTTCCAGGACCCACTGGTGGCCCCCTACAGGCCCCAGTACCCCCCAGACCCCCCAAATTTGTCCCCAAGTGCCACCCACGTGCCAGGAACCCCCAAAATGTCCCCAAGTGCTACCTACATGCCAGAACCCCCAAATTTGTCCCCAGAGTGCCACCCACGTGCAGAAACCCCCAAAGTGTCCCCAAGTGCCACCCACGTGCCAGAAACCCCCTAAATTTGTCCCCAGGTTGCCACCTGCGTGCCCAGGACCCGCTGGTGGCATGGCCATACCCCCAGACCCCCAAAGTGTCCCCAAACACCTCCTGGAGGACCCCAAATCCCCACAAATCCCCCAGACCCCCAAAGTGTCCCCAAGTGCCACCCACGTGCCAGGATCCCCCCATTGTCCCCAAGTGCCATCCACGTGCCAGGACCCCCAAATTTGTCCCCAAGTGCCACCCACGTGCCAGGACCCCCAAATTTGTCCCCAAGTGCCACCTGCGTGCCCTGGACCCCCATTGTCCCCAAGTGCCACCTACGTGCCAGGACCCCCCATTGTCCCCAAGTGCCACCCACGTGCCAGGACCCCCAAATTTGTCCCCAAGTGCCACCCACGTGCCAGGACCCCACTGAGTGACCCCCTACAGGCCCCATTACCCCCCAAAGTGTCCCCAAGTGCCACCTACGTGCCAGAAACCCCCAAAGTGTCCCCAAACACCTCCTGGAGGACCCCAAATCCCCACAAATTCCCCCAGACCCCCAAGGTGTGCTAAGTGCCACCCACGTGCCAGGACCCCCATTGTCCCCAAGTGCCACCCACGTGCCAGGACCCCACAAATGTCCCCAGGTGCCACCCACGTTCCAGGACCCACTGGTGGCCCCCTGCAGGCCCTGTGCCCCCAGAACCCCAAGTTTGTCCCCAGGAGTGCCACCTACGTGCCAGGACCCCGCTGGTGGCCCCCTACAGAGCCCTATTACCCCCAGACCCCCAAATTTGTCCCCAAGTGCTCACCCACGTGCCAGAGACCCCCAAATTTGTCCCCAGGTGCCACCTACGTGCCAGAAACCCCCAAATTTGTCCCCAAGTGCCACCCACGTGCCAGGACGCTGCTGGTGGCTGCCTACTCCCAAAGTGTCCCCAAGTGCCACCTACGTGCCAGAAACCCCCTAAATTTGTCCCCAAGTGCCACCTACGTGCCAGAAACCCCCTAAATTTGTCCCCAAGTGCCCACCGTGCCAGGTGCCGCTAGTGGCCCCCTGCAGGCCCTCATTACTCCCCAGTGTCCCCAAGTGCCACCCACGTGCCAGGACCCCCCATTGTCCCTAAGTGCCACCCACGTGCCAGAAACCCCTAAATTTGTCCCCAAGTGCCACCTGCGTGCCAGGACCCCACTGGTGACCCCCTACGGCCCATTACCCCAGACTCCCCAGAGTGTCCCCAAGTGCCACCCGCGTTCCAGGACCCGCCTGGTGGCCCCCTGCAGGCCCCTGTGCCCCCAGACCCCCAAAAGTGTCCCCAAGTGCCACCTACATGCCAGAACCCCCAAAGTGTCCCCAAGGTGCCACCCACGTGCCAGGACCCCCAAAAGTGTCCCCAAGTGCCACCCACATGCCAAAAACCCCCATATTTGTCCCCAAGTGCCACCTACGTGCCAGGACCCCCAGAGTGTCCCCAAGTGCCACCTACGTGCCAGGACCCCCAAATTTGTCCCCAAGTGCCACCTACGTGCCAGGACCCCCCCAGAGTGTCCCCAAGTGCCACCCTCGTGCCAGGACCCCACTGGTGGCCCCCTGCAGGCCCCAGTGCCCCCAGACCCCCAAAGTGTCCCCAAGTGCCACCCACATACCAGAACCCCCAAATTTGTCCCCAAATACCACCCACGTGCCAGGACCCCCATTGTCCCCAGGTGCCACCTACGTGCCAGGACCCCACTGGTGGCACAGCCATGCCCCCAGACCCCCATTGTCCCCAGGTGCCACCTACGTGCCAGAAACCCCCAAAGTGTCCCCAAGTGCCACCCACGTGCCAGAAACCCCCAAAAGTTGTCCCCAAGTGCCACCTACGTGCCAGGACCCCACTGGTGGCACAGCCTATGCCCTAGACCCCCCCATTGTCCCCCAAGTGCCACCTACGTGCCAGGACCCCCCAAATTTGTCCCCAGGTGCCACCCACGTGCCAGGACCACCCCCAAATTTGTCCCCAAGTGCCACCTACGTTGCCAGGACCCGCTGGTGGCCCCCTGCAGGCCCCTTGCTCCCAGACCCCCAAAGTGTCCCCAGGTGCCACCTGCGTGTCAGAAACCCCCAAATTTGTCCCCAAGTGCCACCTACGTGCCAGAAACCCCCCCAAATTTGTCCCCAGGTGCCACCTACGTGCCAGGACCCCGCTGGTGGCACAGCCCATCTCCCCAGACCCCCAAATTTGTCCCCAGGTGCCACCTACGTGCCAGGACGCCGCTGGTGGCGCAGTCAGACGCCTCTGGAGCCCCACGGCGTGAGTGGTGGTGGTGGTGGGCGAGGGCGCTCTCGCGGGGGCGGTCCAGGGTCTCCCCGTCCCCGTCCCCGTCCCGTGCCGTGCTGGTGGCGTCGTCCTTGCCCTGGCAGCGACTGTCAGCCTCGGGGGCTTCCCGCGCCCCCAGCCCGGCCTGGGGGTCCCCACCATCTCAGAGCCCCCTGGCCCGGGGAGCCGCGGGGTCGTTGGCGCGCCCCCCTCCTCGGGCAGGAAGGACACGTCGGGGTCTTGCAGCTGCTGTCGGCGGTCTGCGAGTCGGGGTCACCTCCGCTCGGGGGCTCCGCCGCCACCCCCGCCCCCGACCTGGGGGCTTTGGGAGGGGCACCCCCTCCGGGAGCGGCGGGGGGCTGGGCGGGTTTGGAGGTGCCCCAGATTTCTCGGAGCCCGACCAGGGGCTCCACCTCGGGCCGCCCGGTGGAGGGGGTCTCCCGGAGCCGAGGGGGCGCGGGCAGCAGGGGACAGCGAGGCGGGGTGGCGCAGCTGTCGGCCTTGGACTTCTTGAGGGTGCCCTTGGCCCCTTGGCCTTCCTCTTCTTGGCGCCTCGCCCTTGGCCTTGCTGCCCTTGGGGGCTTCTTGGTGCCCACCTTGCCCTTGGGGGCTGGCCTTGCGGCTCTTGGAGGGGGCGCGCCAGCCGCCGTCCTGTCCCCTCCCGAGGCGGCGTCGCCCTTGAGAGCCCCGGCCTGGGGAGCCCCGGCCTTGAGGAAGGGCGCTCTGCTCTCGGCGTCACGCGGGCGAGCTTGACCGTGCCGGCGATGGCTCCTCCTCCTCCTCCTCCTCCTCCTCCTGCCGTTGTCACCCCCGCTGTCCCCTCCTTGGCGGGGGCCGTGGTGGAGGTGACGCCCTCTCGGATCAGCACCGACACCTTCGACTGCAGCTTCACCTTCCGCGCGGGGGCCGCGCTGGTGGTGCTGGGGGTGGCGTTGGTGGCACCCTTGGGTGCCCCCGTCCCTGTCCCCGCCACCGCCGCCTCCTTGCGCGTCCCCGCTGCCGTCACCGCCTTGGCTTTGCGGGCGCCCTTCTCCCGCGCCGCCTTCTCCTTGGATTTGCCGCCGTCCGGCGACTGACGACAGCGCCCGTCATCATCGCGCCGCCGCCTCCTCGAGTACTCTTTGAACTTCTTCTTGTGCTTGTCCCTGCTGGCCGCTCTGTCTCGGCGCGGCGCGTTTAGCTCCCTGTCCTGCTCGCTGCCGCTCCCGGTGCCGCTCCGGTGCCCACCCTGGGCAGCTCCCCTTGCGGGCGGGGGCTCTGCTGGCTCTCGGTCGGAGGAGAAGCCCTCGAAGCTGAGCCCTCGGAGTCGTAGAGCACCTCCCGGCGGGGCCTGGGGAGCCGCCGGAGCGCCGGCTCACCGTGATGGTCCTCTTGATGGCGAACAGCGCCGAGTCGCTCAGCTCCTGCACCGACGGCGGCACCACCGCGCGGGGCTCCCTGCGCCGGACCGACGGCATCGCCGTCACCGCCGTGGTGGTCGTGGTCGTTGTGGTGGCTTTGTCCCCCTTGGAGTCGCGCCGGGAGCCGCGGCGCTCCCGCGACCGCGAGCGCTGCTGCTGCTTCTTCTTCTTCTTCTCCCCGCGGCGCCGCTCGCGCTCCCGGCCCCTCTCCTTGCCCCTGTCCTTGTCCCGGTCCCTGTCCTTGTCCTTGCGGCCCCGCGAGCGGCCCGAGCCGCTGCCCGACGAGCGCTGGCCCGCCGCTTCTCCCGCGACCGCGAGCGCCGCGACCACGAGCGGCGGGAGCGGGCGGGCGGCGCGGAGCGGGACCCGAGCCCGAGCTCGCCGGCGGCGCCCGCGCTCCTTGCCCTTCGAGGATGATGACGACGATGAAGGCAGCGGGGCCGGGGAGGCGGCGGCTCGGGGGCTTTTGAGGACCCCCACGACGGAGGAGCCGCCGCCGGCGCTGCGGGTCGCGGTGGTCGCGCTTAGGCTTCTTGCGGGCCGGGCCGAGGGCGCAGCGCGCGAGGGCGGCGAGGAGGAGCCCGGACGCCGCTGGCTCAGGATCTTGCGCCGCAGGTGCCGAGGGGACGACGACAGGGGGCGCCCGCGAGGATTCCGCTCGTCCCGCTCTGCCAGCGGGTCCGGCTGCGCTCGGCCCCAAAATCGGCCTCCTCGCCCGAGTCGGCGTGCAGGGACAAGAAGTCGTCGCCGCCCTCGGGCAGGCGCGGCGGGCGCGGCTCGGCGCGCCCGCGGGCGATGCCACCGACGCCGATGCCACCAACGCCGATGCCACCAACGGCGAGTGCCACTCAACGCTGCCGCCACCACTCTCGGCGATGCCACCTCGGCGCCGGCGGAGCTCCCGAGCCGCGGAAGAGCCGCAGGGGGGCTGAAGGGGCCGCTCCTCCTCGGCCGGCACGATCTCGCCTCCTCCACCTCAGGCGTCCCCGGCGCGCCCACTCGCGGCCGCGCCCCGGGCCGCCCCGGACGATGCCGATGCTGCCGCTTTGGGGGTCCCGCCGGGGTCCCGCGGGGCTGGGGGTGGGCGCCGCTGGAGTGGGGGCGGGTTTGGGGTTGCCCGGGTCACCACCTCGAGGGACACTTTGCCGCCCAGCCTGGGGGTCGCTGCCCCCTCCTGTGCCCCAGCCCCACCGAGGGTGGTCTCGCGTCGGCGCGGCCCGCGCCCCCAGCCCCACCACGAACACGCGGCGCCGCGGCTCCGACGAGCCTTCCTCCTCCTCCTCCTCCTCCTCCTCCTCCTCCTCTTCGCCCTCCTCTTCATCTTCCTCCTCCTCCTCCTCCTCCTCCTCCTCCTCCTCGTCGTCGCCGGGCAGGGTGGAGTCGCGCCGGGCGGGTTGGGGGCGTTTGGGGGCTCGGGGTCCTTCTCGCAGTCCTGGCTCAGGCTGTTGTCGTCGTAGATGCCGGCCAAGGTCTGCGAGATGCGGCTGATGCTCTGCGACACGTCCGGCAGCGCCCGCGCCTCCCTTCCTCCTCCTCCTCCTCCTCCTCATCATCCTCCTCATCCTCATCCTCTTCATCCTCCTCCTCCTCCTCCTCCTCCTCCTCGGCGGGGCTGGGGCTGCTGCGGGACGAGCTGGGGTTGGAGCCGTGGGTCGAAGGGGTCGTACTTCTGGTCCTGCCGCCCTTCGGCCTCCTTAGGCGGCGCCGCCGATGACGACGAGGAGGAGGAAGAGGAGGAGGAGGAGGAGGAGGAGGAGGAAGAAGAGGAGGAGGAGCCGCCGCCCCCGCCCCCAAAACTCAACTCGGGGGCGTGGGCGCCTCCGGGGTCCTGCGACCCCTGACCCCCTGCGGGGTTCTCCTCGTCCGTGGGGTGGAAAGGTCATAAATATCCAGCGAGGGCGAGCGGGGCCGCGCTGAGCCCGGGTGGGGCCCCGACGAGGAGGAGGAGGAAGAGCGGGACGAGGAGGATGATGAAGATGAAGATGAGGAGGAAGAATCCGCCTTTTCGGGGGTGGGCGCGGGCGGGGGCCTCGTCCGGGCGCGTTTTGGGTCGGGGTCGCTGCTGTTGTTGCTGGGCAGTCTCGGGTCCTCGCCCCCCCAGGGCGGCGCTGGGGCCTCAGGCGCTGGGCCGGCCCGGCGTGGGGGAGGGGCGCGGCGGGGGCGCGGGGAGGGGCGGGCCGGGGTCCCGCCGGGGTGGGGGGAGGGGCAGGAGGGGAGGAGCAGGAGGGACAGGAGCCCCCTCGGGACGCGCCAGCGGCGGGAGGAGCTGCCGGGGAGGTGACCTGGGGAAATTGGGGGAGAGGGGGAAAAGGGAGGGTTAGGAGGGGGGGAGAGACTCCCTGGGAGCTCTCCAAATTCTAGAGAGACCCCCAAAGCCCTCAGAGCCCTCACAAATCCTAAAGAGACACCAGAGACTCCCCCCAAACCCTCAGACCCCCGAAATCCTAAAGAAAACACCAGAGAACCCCCAAATCCTAGAGAGCCCCCAGGACCCCCCCAAATTCAACAGAGCCCCCAGAGACCCCCTCAAACCCTTAGACCCCCACCCCCAAATCCTAGAGAGACCCTCAGAGACCCCCAAAACCCACAGAACCCCCTCAAATCCTAGAGACTCCAGAGACCCCACAAAACCCTCAGACCCCCAAAATCCTAGAAACAATCCACCCCAAATCCCCCATTTCACCCCAAATCACCCCATTTCTGCCCCAAATCCCCTCATTTCACCCCCAAATCCCCCATTTCTGCCCCAAATCCCTCATTCACCCCAAATTCCCCCGAAAAACCTCCAAATCCCCCAATTCACCCCCTAAATCCCCCCATTTCTGCCCCCAAATCCCCATTTCACCCCCAAATCCCTCATTTCTGCCCCAAATCCCCCATTTCTGCCCCAAATCCCCATTTCTCCCCCCAAATCCCCCCATTTCTGCCCCAAATCCCCATTTCACCCCAAAAATCCCTCCATTCATCCCTCAAATCCCCATTTCTCCCCCCAACCCCCCATTTCCACTCCAAATCCCCCAAACTTCCCCCCAGCCCCCTAAATCCCTCCTTAACCCCCCAAATCCCCTCCAATCCCCCAAATTCCCCTAACCCCCTAAACCCCCCCAAATCCTCTCCAAATCCCTTCCAAACCCCCCATTCCACCCCCACTCCCCTAAGCCCCCAACCCCCATTTCCACCCTGACCCCCCAAATCCCCCCAAACCCCCCAAATCCCCCCAATTCCACCCAAGCCCCCAACCTCCCCCCATTTCCACCCCGACCCCCAAACCTCCCTAAACCCCCAAACTCCCCTAAACCCTCTCCAACTCCCCCAAATCTCAAATCCCTCAAATCCCTCAAATCCCCTCAAATCCTCTCCCAATCCCTCTCAAATCACTCCAAATCCCCTAAACCCCCTCAAATCCCTCAAATCCCCCAACCTCTCCCCAGCCTCCCGATGCCCCCACCTCGCTCTTGGGGTCCTCCCAGGGGGTCCTCGTAGGAGCCCCCGAGGCGACGCGCGACGCCCCGAGGTCGCCCACCGACCTCGGCCACCACCTCCAGCTCCTCCTCCTCGGGAGACCCCTCCCCACCGCTGAGGGCACGGGGGTCAGGAACCCCCAAAACGGGATTCAGGACCCCCAAAAACCCCAAAAGGGACCCCCAAAATCCCCAAAAATGAACTCAGGAACCCCCAAAACCACCAAAGACAGAACCAGGACCCCCAAACAGAGCCAGGGACCCCCAAAGCAGACCCCTCCCCACTGCGGGGAGACTGGGGAGTCAGGAACCCCAAAACGGGATTCAGGACCCCAAAAACCCCAAAAATGAACTCAGGAACCCCAAAAACCCCAAAAATGAACTCAGGAACCCCCAAAACCACCAAAAGGACCCCAAAACAGAGCCAGAGACCCCCAAAGCAGACCCCTCCCCGCTGCAGGGGGGGCACGGGGGGAGTCAGGAACCCCAAAAACGGGATTCAGGACCCCCAAAAACCCCAAAAATGAACTCAGGAACCCCAAAACCTCTCAAATGGACCCCAAATGCTTCCAAAATGGACCCAGGGACCCCCAAAGCAGACCCCTCCCCACTGCGGGGAGGGCACGGGGGGTCAGGAACCCCCAAATGGGATTCCAGGACCCCCAAACCCCAAAGGACCCCAAAACCCCCAAAATGAACTCAGGAACCCCTAAAACCCCAAAAGGGACCCCCAAAATGAACTCAGGAACCCCAAAACCCCCAAATGAACACAGGACCCCCCAAAATGGACCCAGGGACCCCCAAAGCAGACCCCTCCCCAATGGGGGCAGCTGGGGGTCAGGAACCCCCAAAACGGGATTCAGGAGCCCCAAAAACCCCAAAAATGAACTCAGGAACCCCCCAAACCACCAAAAGGACCCCAAAACAGAGCCAGGGACCCCCAAACAGAGCCAGGGACCCCCAAAGCAGACCCCTCCCCACTGCGGGGGGGGCACGGGGGGGGTCAGGAACCCCCAAAATGGGATTCAGGACCCCCAAAAACCCCAAAAGGGACCCCCAAAAACCCCAAAAATGAACTCAGGAACCCCAAAACCCCTCAAATGGACCCCAAAAACCCCCTAAATGAACACAGGACCCCTCAAAATGGACCCAGGGACCCCCAAAGCAGACCCCTCCCCACTGCGGGGGGCACAGAGGTCAGGAACCCCAAAATGG
This sequence comes from Myiozetetes cayanensis, assembly GCF_022539395.1. Lineage (NCBI taxonomy): Eukaryota > Metazoa > Chordata > Aves > Passeriformes > Tyrannidae > Myiozetetes > Myiozetetes cayanensis. Next base: position 19,106 of record NW_026088036.1, read on the forward strand.
GATTCAGGACCCCCAAAAACCCCAAAAATGAACTCAGGACCCCCAAAACCCCTCAAATGGACCCCAAAACAGAGCCAGGGACCCCCAAAACAGAGCCAGGGACCCCCAAAGCAGACCCCTCCCCACTGCGGGCATGAGAGAGTCAGGAACCCCAAAATGGGATTCAGGACCCCCAAAAACCCCAAAAATGAACTCAGGAACCCCAAAACACCACAAATGGAGCCCAAAACCCCAAAAATGAACTCAGGAACCCCTCAAAACCCCTCAAATGGACCCCAAAAACCCCCTAAATGAACCCAGGACCCCCCAAAATGGACCCAGGGACCCCCAAAGCAGACCCCTCCCCACTGCGGGGAGGAAGTCAGGAACCCCCAAAACGGGATTCAGGACCCCCAAAAAACCCAAAAATGAACTCAGGAACCCCAAAACCCCCTCAAATGGACCCCAAAACCCCCCTAAATGAACACAGGACCACCCGAAAGAGACCCAGGGACCCCCAAAACAGACCCCTCCCCACTGCGGGGGGGGCACGGGGGGGGTCAGGAACCCCCAAAACGGGATTCAGGACCCCCAAAAACCCCAAAAGGGACCCCCAAAAATGAACTCAAGAACCCCCAAAACCCCCGGAAATGAACCCCAAATGCCTCCAAAATGGACCCAGGACCCCCAAACAGACCCAGGGACCCCCAAAGCAGACCCCTCCCCACTGCGGGGGAGGGCACGGGGGGGGTCAGGAACCCCAAAAACGGGATTCAGGACCCCCAAAAACCCCAAAAGGGACCCCAAAAACCCCTCAAATGGACCCCAAAACTACAAAAATGGACCCAGGAAACCCCGAAATGGACCCAGGGACCCCCAAAGCAGACCCCTCCCCACTGCGGGGGCACGGGGGGTCAGGAACCCCCAAAACGGGATTCAGGACCCCCAAAACCCCAAAAGGAAACTCCAAAACCCCCCCCAAATGAACCCCAAAACCATGAAAAGGGACCCAGGAACCCCCAAAAACCCAAAGTGGACCCAGGGACCCCCAAACAGACCCAGGGACCCCCAAAGCAGACCCCTCCCCACTGCGGGGCGCAGAGGTCAGGAACCCCCAAAATGGGATTCAGGACCCCCAAAAAGGACCCCAAAAACCCCCCAAATGGACCCCAAAACCACGAAGAGGGACCCAGGAAACCCCAAAATGGACCCAGGGACCCCCAAAGCAGACCCCTCCCCACTACGGGGGGGGCACGGGGGGGGTCAGGAACCCCCAAAACGGGATTCAGGACCCCCAAAAACCCCAAAAATGAACTCAGGAACCCCCCAAACCACCAAAAGGACCCCAAAACAGAGCCAGGGACCCCCAAAGCAGACCCCTCCCCACTGCGGGGGGGGCACGGGGGGGGTCAGGAACCCCCAAATGGGATTCAGGACCCCCAAAAACCCCAAAAGGGACCCCAAAAACCCCAAATACAGAACCAGGACCCCAAACAGACCCAGGGACCCCCCAAAGCAGACCCCTCCCCACTGCGGGGGGAGCATGGGGGGGGTCAGGAACCCCGAAAATGGGAACCAGGACCCCCAAAAACCCCAAAAGGGACCCCAAAAACCCCCAAATTGACCCCAAAACCCCCCCAAATGAACCCAGGACCACCCAAAAGAGACCCAGGGACCCCCAAAGCAGACCCCTCCCCATTGAGGGGCACGAGAGGAGTCAGGAACCCCCAAAATGGGATTCAGCACCCCCCAAAACCCCAAAAATGAACTCAGGAACCCCCAAAACCACCAAAAGGACCCCAAAACAGAGCCAGGGACCCCCAAAACAGAGCCAGGGACCCCCAAAACAGAGCCAGGGACCCCCAAAGCAGACCCCTCCCACTGGGTACAGGGGGGTCAGGAACCCCCAAAACGGGATTCAGGACCCCCAAAAACCCCAAAAGGGACCCCAAAAACCCCAAAAATGGACCCCAAACGCTTCCAAATGAACCCAGGGACCCCCAAAAGAGACCCAGGGACCCCCAAAACAGACCCCTCTCTGCAGGGGCACGGGGGGTCAGGAACCCCCAAAACGGGATTCAGGACCCCCAAAAACCCCAAAGGGACCCCAAAAATGAACTCAGAAACCCCAAAAACCCCAAAAGGGACCCCCCAAAACCCCAAATAGAGACCCAGGACCCCAAACAGACCCAGGGACCCCTAAAACAGACCCCTCCCCACTGGTGGGAGGCACGAGAAGTCAGGAACCCCAAAAATGGGATTCAGGACCACCCAAAAACCCCAAAAATGAACTCAGGAACTCCAAAAATGAACTCAGGAACCCCAAAAAACCCCAAAATTACCCCCAAACTGAACCCAGGGACCCCCCAAAACCCCATTTTTGGGGTCCCCCCCAATTTTATGTCCCCTCCTTATTTCAGACTCCCCCCTAATTTCGGGGTCCCCCCCCATTTTTGGGGTGTCCCCCCCATTTTTTGGGGTCCCCTCCCCAAATTTGGGGTCCCCTCCATTTTCGGGGTCCCCCCTCCCCCATTTTTGGGGTCCCCCCTCATTTCAGACTCCTCCCCATATTTTGGGGTCCCCCCAAATTTGCTCTCCCATTTTTGGGGTCCCCTCCCCCATTTTTGGGGTCCCCTCTCCCATTTTTAGGTCCTCCCCAAATTTGGGGTCCCCACTCCCATTTTTAGGGTCCCTCACTTTTAGGCCCCAATCTTAGGGTCCCCCTCCCCATTTTTAGGATCCCCCCAGTTTGGGGTCCCCCTCATTTCAGACTCTCCCCTCCCATTTTTAGGGTCCCCCTCCCCCATTTTAGGGTCCCCCTCCCATTTTTGGGGTCCCTCCCCATTTTGGGGTCCCCCCCCCATTTCAGGTCTCCCTCCCCATTTTGAGGATCCTCCCCCATTTTGGGGTCCCTCCTCATTTCAGACTCCTCCCCATTTCTGAGATCCCTCCCCCAGATTTGAGATCCCTCCCCATTTTTAGATCCCCATTTTGGGGTCCTCCCCATTTTAGGTCTCCTCATTTTTGGGGTCCCCCTCATTTCAGACTCCTCCCATTTTGGGGTCCCTCCACATTTTCAGGGCCCCTCCCCATTTCGGGTCCCCTCCCCATTTTGAGATCCCTTCCCCCATTTTTGGGGTCCCCCTCATTTCAGAC
>NW_026088037.1:0-21473 GCF_022539395.1 Myiozetetes cayanensis
AAAGCTTCTGTCACAGTTAAGAACTGTTGTAAGATCAGCCTGTGGCTTCCAAAGGTGGTGTGTACACAAGGATCAATTTGAATAATACTGTCAAAACACCAGATGGTGCAATGACTTTTGTATTTTTGTTTTGTTATCTTCTATCCTATGTTGCCTTTACGCTTCTTTTATTGTTACTCTAATTGTTAGACTGCTGCCTCTTTCTAACAGGTCTAAGTGGGACAGAGTTTTCTACTTTTGTAGGTGTCCCATAAGGAGGTGATCCAGCAGTAGAATAGAAAACTCATATTGTTTTGCTGCATTAATTGTTTTGAATTTTGCAATGTTCATATTTGCATATATTTTGTCCCAGCAGTTTGGCAGCATTTTGCAAGCATAGTTTGGAGTATCTGTGTCTCCTCTGAATACTGCAACTTGTGAAAGGGATTCCTCCCTGGTTTTGTTTGGAAATCCACATAGGATTTTGTGTGATTTGGAGATCAAATTTATCTACCTTCTTTGTCTCTAAAATACTTTGTCATTCAGTGTCATCTAGGAGTGTGTGAAGTACAGAACAAGAGTCCTGTGTTAGAAAAGGGGGGTGAGAAGGTGGCTGCAGCACTGAAACAGGAATTGGTTCTGTGGACGCTCCCATAGGACCTTGAAACCTGGTTTGCATCTTGCCTGCAATCTTTGAGACAAACTGGTAACATCACTAGTGGGATAATATGTTTAGATCGCTTAAATTATTTGTTTAGATTGTTTCCTAGCTTTATTGTAATACAGCTGTTTTGTTAGTGTTCATATATACATATAGGCACATATACATGTGGATGCTTTTATACATAAAGGCAAGAGACACCTGCACTGCCACTCCATGAGGCAAAGATGATTGACTGCAGTCTGGGGCAGACTGTGGCAGGATGGCTTGTCCCCGATAAGGTCTGGAATCTGTCCAGAGAATACAAGCTCTCTACGATGAGCTACTGGCAGTGCCAGGATGCTGTTTGCTGTAGCATCAAACTCCAGATGCAACCTGCTTTTGGTAAGCTCCTAACTGGCCTATAGATTTGTGACTGACAGTCAACCTCTTTATACTATAAAAACTCAGTTCCTCTCACACGGTCAAGACGCAGGAATTCCAAGATTTGGGATTCCTTTGAAATTGTCATCGGACAGAGAGTCACACTTCATGGACTCACAAAGCACAAATAAACAGGGTTTCCCTCATCATTCTCTGCAATTGAAAGGAAAGAGGACATTACTTGTGCTCCTGATCCCTTAACCAGTCTTCCTAAGGCCCCAAAGTGTCTCTTGATTGGCCTTGGACTTCTTATTGCAGCTTCATCGCTGCCTACCTGAAAAATCAGTAATGAATAATAATCTGGGGGCAGAAGAGATAAGAGCCAGGAGGTAGAAGAAAAATGGGAGAACCAGCATAGCAGCCGACCCTGCTGGGCCCGGGCATGTGCCCCCCACCAAGTCTGGCCTGGGCGAAGGGGGGGCCAGCCCCCCTTCTCTCCTGTAACAGAGTAGAGAAAAAACTCCAGAGAAAAACTGCCTGGATGAGACGTGCTGCAGAAGGAATTCCAGGCAGAGAGATAGCTCAGCCTCCAAGGTCAAAGCTGGCAGCCGGAGGAGAGAGAAGAGAAGCCTGAGGGGGGGAAAGGGGGCTCCTTCTCTCCCCTCTCTATCTCCCTTCATCAGGGAAAAGACTGAAAACTAAAAACTCCTTCTGTCTGTGGAAGATTACTGAGGGAAGAGACCCCCTGCAGCTCATGAAGGAGTCCGTGCTGAAGCAGGTGAATGCATGTGAGTACACGAGAAGGCTGTGACCTGTGGGAGGTCTAATATGAAACAGAGTCCTGCTGGAGATCTGTGGCCCATGGAGAGAGAGACCTACTGTCATGGTTTTGCTGGTTCTTGGAAACTAGGCAGGAATTTTTCCCTTCCCCCTGCCCACTGCGTGCAGGGCTGTTAAGTGGTCAGTTAAGGAGCACAAAAGAAGCTGCCTTCTGGTTAATGGCCTCAGAATCTCGTCTCCTGGGAAACGGGGGGAGGAGTTTGGGCTTCCTGCTGAGGCTGGAACTAGGTCGAAGTGGAAGCTCCGTGGGGTTTTGTTCTCAGCCTGGTTGCCAGCTGTGGATTCTGCTTGGATTTTTCATCAGAGAAGAACTGTTTCGGGAGTTGTTTGTTTTTTTCTTTTTTTTTTCTTTTTCCCTTCCCTGTTCCCGTTTGTTTCTTTCTTAGCAGCAGTTCTTGTGCACATCAAAGGGAGAAGGAAAACTATACCGCACGATTCGACCAGCCAAACAGAGTGAGTTTTTTCCCATTGGGGAGGACTTTTTTTGTTTTTGTTTCTCGCCTTCCTCTCTCTCCCCTTTCCCAGTGTGTGTGTGGGGAGAGGGAAACCCATTTTCGGTTTCCCCAACACACCCCAGAGGGTGTCACTCCACGTAGCAACGACCAGTGATTCCACAGCGCCCCCTGCTAAGCAGCATAAAGAACTGCAGGCTCTGCCTTTCCAGTGATCCAACAGAGCCTCTAATGACTGGCACAGGACACTACAAGCTCTGCATCTCCGGTGATCCAACAGCGCCCCCTTTGACTGTGATTAGAATTGCACCAAAGGGCACAAACTGAACATTTTTTTCTTTGCTTGTTTATTGGTTTGTTTTGAAGGGGATTATTTGTGGGTATAGGAGTATTGTTTGGTTGTTTTACTTGTTTTCTGTCATTGTTTCTGCCAACACACATGTATCTTTAAATAAAGGGCTGTTATTTTTCCTTTTTCCACAATTTTTTTTCCCCTCAATCGGAGCTTTCTTATTTCAGATTTACAATTGCTTAGAGGAAGGAGTTTGGGTCTTTCTCATAACTCATCCTCAGCGAAACACCTGTGTCTCATTTAAACTGAGACACCTACGCTGGAGCAAGTTGGCCTGGGCAGGACTTTTGATCCCAGTGAGGGATCCGTGCTGGTGCAGCTGAATTTGTGACCCTAAGGGGCAGCAGAGAATGGAAGAACTGTTGCCCAAAGGTGGACTCACCATAGAGAGGTCCATTAAGGACTGTCTCTCGTGAGGAGGGACCCCACAAGAAATAGGGGTGGAACAGGGGTGGACTCAAAAGCCATTATCCCCCGTAACGGTGGGAAGACCATGGTAGGCAAGTGTCCCCTTGCAGTCCATGGAAGACCCCACAGGGTCCAGGTAACCCCCAGCATCCGGTCTTAGCCCAGGAGGGGGTAGGCCCAGCCCTGAGGTCGACATAGAAGAGAGAGAAAGACAGTTCTTGCTGCAATGAATCGAAGCTGTCGTCCTAGAGTTATTAGAAGAGGAACTTTCAAAGTGCTGCAAAATTATTTAGAAGACCTATAGCTCTGGAAATGGAAAAGTGACTGCTTCTCCTCCTAAACTGATACAAGGGGAGAGGGGTACATTTGTAAATACATAGCACTTTTGCCTAGTTAGAATTGTTGTATATATAATTCTTTAGTTTTTATTTTGCTAATAATAAATCCTAATATTATTCTCCCCACATCAGATCTCTTTTGTCTGCATAAACCTTCTCTCAACTTATAGCAATTGTGTGGGGGGTGGGTGAGAAAAAATAAGCCCAGAGTAAATCCACAACACACATGTCTTGTCAGCAGCATTTGCATGAGCTGCAGACTCCTGTTGGGTCTCTCAGCTCTCCCTGAGGTGTCCTTGGTTCAGGAAACTCCCCTGTACACCACACTAGAGTGCTTCACTGTGGATGGTGTGGCACCAAGAGCTTCTTGCCTTGTCAACCAAGTGCTAGTTTCAGTTTACATCATGTTTAAATCTTCCACTGTTGCTCCTGGCCCTGCCCAGGTCTCCTCAGCTGCTGTCATGTGAGCTGTAGGCTCCTGGTGGGTGTTTTGGCTCCCCTTGAAGTTCCCCCAGTTCAGGAAACCTCCATGTACACCACATTAGAATGACCAGCTCTGTCCCCCAGTTAATGAATGTAACCGCATAGCAACAAACACACTTGAGCTGCAGTCTGCTGATTTGAACAAGAAAAGGCTATATCAAGAGGACAGTTTCATTTAAAGAGACTCTATTATGGAATCCTAGTCCTCTTCCTGTCTTGGAGAAGATCTAACTTATTTTTCTGGACTAAGTGCAAATGTCATTTCCTCATGCCATTTAAGGAGTTGGTTGAGGTTAGAATGAATAATTTAGTGATGAGATTATACTATTGTGAGTTCAAAGAATCATAGAATTTTTTAGGTTGAAAAAAACCTTTAAGATCATTAAGTCCAACCGTTACGAGTTTTGCTATTATGTAGGCAATTAAATGCATTCTGAATTCTATTTTTAAAGAATATATTTAAACTATGTAAAGCACTTGAAGCTAAAGAGATGTACCTTAAATGCAATGAAATACTAGATTTTTTAAAAAAATATGGTAATAGCAAAAGGCAGTACAGAAATAACACTGGCCTGTTAATTGCTGAGGATAGTTACCTCACAACCTTGGACATAGACAAGGAAGAGATGTTTAATACTTTCTTTGCTTTGGTCTTCAACACTGATGATGGGCTTTGGGGATTGCAGTGACCTGAGCTGGAGGACCATGACTGTGAGAATGATCAACTTCCAGTCAACCCTGAACTTATGTGAGATCTGCTGCTCCAGGTGGATCTCTATAAATCTATGGGACTTGATGGGATTCATGTGAGAATACTTAAAGAGCTAGCTGATGTCATCCCAAGGCCTCTCTCAATGATTTTTGAACAGTGTTGGGAATCCAGAGAGGTCCCAGTTGACTGAAATCTGGCAAATGTTGTCCCAGTTTTCAAGAAGGGCAAGGAAGATGACCTTGGAACTACTGGCCTGTCAGTCTCAATTCAGTGCCTGCTAAAATTATGGAGAAGCTTATTGTGGGAAGTATTGAAAAACACCTGATGAACAAGGCAGTCATCAGTCACAGCCAACAGGACTTCATGAGGGGAAAGTCCTGCTTGTCAAACTTAATTTCTTTTTAAGACAAGGTAACCCACCTAGTTGATCAAGGGAAGCCACTTGATGTAGTCTTTTTGGATTTCAGTAAAGCTTTTGATAGTGTCTCTCACGGGATCCTTCTGGACAAAATGTCCATCACACAGGTGGATAAACATGTCATGTGATGGGTGAGCAACTGGTTCACAGGTTGGGCACTGTGAGATACTGGATCTGAATCTCACTGAATTATTTATATGGGTTGGAACCAACTCACTGTGTGTGTGTGCGCGCGCGCGTGGAGAAGGACTGGGCCTAGACCTGCAAGTACATGGTAAGGCCTGCTGAGAGCACATGGTCAAGCCTGAAGACGTGCAGCCAACATGGCTGAGCCCGTGCAAAGCACATGGCAGAGCTGAAGGCCATGTAGCCTGGTTGTCAGTCAATGCAGACCTGCCTGGTAGCCTGTCCACACCACTCCCCCTGGAGCCTGTGACTGGCTACAGCACACCTCACTCTGGCCTGGAAGGCACTGACTGGATATCCTGCCTGGGAGGGAAAACTGAACTGTATAAATAGACGAGACTCCATGTGAGCTCTCTCTCTCTTTTCTGAAACCTGAACCATGTGAACCAGCGGATCTTGTCAGTAATCATTTTTCCTTTCCTCTCCTCTCTCCTTCTCTCTTCTCTCTTTCTTTACCCTTTTTATCTGTTTTCTTCTTTTACTCTTTTCCTTCTCTTGTAGGTAACTTAAAACCAATGAATTGTATTTTACTAAAGTTGGTATACTGATTGTTTGCAATAAGTGTTTTCTGTGAACTGAGTCTTTGTGCTGGGTGTTTTAGTGAAATATTTTTTCTTAGTTGGATTTTACTCCTGAAAAACATTTTGCCAAAATATCTTATTTTTCTCACTAAATTAAAAGAATTTCTTTTAGAGAAGAGTGTTTGATTCTTTCTCCAGATGTGAATTCAAGGTTATAAAGAACCAAAAGGCTTTTAAAAAGTGATACCTTGGAGTTTTGTTTTTTTAATTTGGTAGATTTTAGAAGTAGTTATATAGTAAATGTAGATTTTAAAGTAGCAGCACATTATCCCTTACCCTTTAACACAGTAAATACACATAGCAAACCCTGTTACCCATTCCCATATCAATTCCCCTAAATTCCATTAACCTGTTTAGTCTCATTTTCAAGGTAGAATTGTAGAGAACACCCTAAAATCTGCGCAAGAAGATATAGCCATAGATGCAACAACCTTCAGGCCCAGAGTTCTGGAAGGCCTCCAAGAACAGCACGTGCTCTGAGGACGATGAAGATGAAGAAGAGGGAGTCCCAAAAACACCCCCAGACTCAATTCCTGAGAGGCGTGTCTGGCGGCAGAACCTGGGCAGTGGCTGGATGGGGTTTGGGTGAAAATCATTATAAAAACTGTAAACACCTGTATTCGGGAACGTGTGGTGGTGGTATTCCTGGAAACCTGGGGGCTCATTAAAGCCTTTTGTATCCCTATCTTACCTCCTCCCTAATTTTGCCTGGAGTCTTTTTTACCTCCACAGCCTTTTAGGCAACAGAAGTCTTAAATAAAATGTATCCGCTCTGGGCAGCTTATATCTTAAAATCCAGAGTGCAACAGGCACAAAGGATTATTGTAAAGGATTATAGTAAATGAGGTTACATCAGGCTGGCAACCAGTCACTAGTGGGGTTCCACAGGGCTCCATTTTAGGGACAGTGCTCTTCAACATCTTCATAAATGACTTGGATGCTGGACTCAAAGGTATACTGGGTAAGTTTGCTGGTGACACTAAATTGGGAGGAGCTGTTGACTCCCTCAAAGGCAGAGGCCTTGCAGAGAGACCTTGACAAATTAGAGGGCTGGACAATCACCAACCATATGGAGTTTAACAAAGACAAATGCTGGATTCTGCACCTGGGATGGGGCAACCCTGGACATATGGACAGACTGGGGAATGAGAGGCTGGAGGGCAGTGCCATGGAAAGGGACCTGAGGATCCTGGTCGATGGCAAGTTGAATGTGTCAGCAGTGTGCCATGGCATCCAGGAGGGCCAACCGTGTCCTGGGGGGCATCAGGCACAGCATTGCCAGCTGGTCAAGGGAGGGGATTGTCCCCTGCTACTCTGTGCTGCTGCAGCTTCACCTCAAGTACTGTGTGCAGTTTTGGGCACCACAATATAAGAAAGATATAAAGCTATTAGAGACCGTCCAAAGGTGGGCAGGGAAGATGGTGAAGGGTCTAGAGGGGAAGCCATATGAGGAGCAGCTGAGGTCACTTGGTCTGTTCAACCTGGAGAAGAGGAGACTGAGGGGAAATCTCATTGTAGTCTACAGCTTCCTCATGAGAGGAAGCAGATGGGCAGGCACTGATCTCTTCTCTCTGGTGACCAGTGATAGGACCCAAGGGAATGGCATGAATCTGTGTCGGGGAGGTTTATTTTAGGTTGGACATTTGGAAGATGTTCTTCACCCAGAGAGTGCTTGGGCATTGGAACAGGCTCTGCAGGGAAGTGGTCACAGCTCCAAGCCTGCCTGAGTTCAAGAAGCATTTGGACAAGACTCTTAGGCACATGGTGTGATTCTTGGGGTTGTCCTGTGCAGGTCCATAAATTGGACCTCGACAAACCTTGTGGGTCCCTTCCACCTCAGGATATTCTATGATTCTAAAGATATTATTACCATATCTTAAACTAGATTAACTTCAGAAACAGAAGAGTTACATTTCAAAGATGGGATGCAGAGATCTTCACAACTGTGCCAACACACACTGAGAGACTGTTGGCTTTCACTATTCTCTATGAGAGTCTAGTTTTTTATTTTTTTCTTAAGTAAAAATTGTATTAATGTTTTCACTAAATGCTGCAGCTCTCCATACACTGATACTACTCAAAAGAAAAAAAGAAATAATACTCTATACAAGAGGACTAATAGGAGTTAGTGTTATGTGACCTCTATTGCCAACTAATTTGTCAAGGAGAATTACACATTTGCTCTATTTGGAGAAGAATACACAAAATTTAAGATATTTGCATGCATGTTCTCAACACACTCTTACCTGATCATGAATGTCAACCATCACTGTGTTCTGCTGTGGCGAGTGACCAGCTGGGTGCAAAATATGATGGGATATATTTGGAGGGTTAAAGGCTTGGGGCTCTTCTATTGCTTGCTGCTGTTCATAGGAGAGATAATTTTCAGCTTGGCTAACAGAATTGTGTCGAGACAGATGATCCCTTCTTACTCTCTGATGGCGAACAGGAGGACTAAAAACACAGAAAGAAAAAGTTGGAAGATCATATTAATAAAGGTTTTTGGCACATATAACTAAAAGCACAAAGAACTTCTGAACCTTCTCTTCTCTGGGCTAAACAGTTCCAGCTGTCTCAGGCTTTCCTCATAGGAGAGATGCTCCACTCCCTTAAAAACATCCTTGTGGCCCTTCTTTGAACTCTCTTCAGGATATCATAGGATTACAGAACCAGAGAATCTTTAAGGTTGGAAAAGACCTCTAAGATCAAGTCCAAACATCAAACTAGTGCCACCAACATGTTCAACACTAAACCATGTCCTCAACTGCCATATCCACACATTTTTCTGAACATTTCCAGGGATGGTGACTACTGGAAGTTCCCTGCAATATGCCTATTTATGGTGGAGAAAAACCTCTGAAGGAGAGCTGAAGAAAAGACAGCTTTGGAATGCAGCTAAACTACTGGACAACAGATAACTTCCTACCTCAGAGACTGCTTTTCATGTTATAAAAGTGTTATGTTTATTCAGGGGCCAAGATGGCGGGCGGGCAGGCGGCCACGCGTTCGGCGTGCTCCTGCAACTGGGTGGTGGGTGGTGAGGGACCCGCTCCTGCTCTCGCGGCTCGTCATGGCCCTGCATGCGTGGGAAAGGCTGCAGCACCGATCTGTGCAGTCGACCTCCTGGGGAAGCCGTCGGGAGCTGTGCTTCGACGTCGGAACGGCGGAGCGGTTGGCAGATGGCCGGTGGCCATGCGGGGCCGGGCCGCGGGACCGGGCCGCGCCGGGTCGGACCGGGCGGGTGCAGGGAGGGGGCCGGACGGTCCCGGGGGTTCCCCAGACCGTCGAGGGGGGCAGGTGGATGGTCCCCGTTCAGCGCAGGGAAATCCCTGAGTCGAGCCGTGCCGGGTCAGGCTGGGCAGGAGCAGGGGGGAGGGTGGACGGACCTGGAGCTTCCCCGGGCCAAAGTGGGGGGGCCGGCGGGCGGCCTCATTTGGGGAGCCGCGGACCGGGCAGTGGAAAGGAGCTTGCAGTGGCACAGCGGGGGCTGAGGTTTGGGGTGGGTAGTGGGTTTATTCTGGAGGCTGGGGGTTTTGGCTGGGCAGGGGACGTGGAGGGTGCCCTAACCTAGGGTGTATGTGGGCACTTCTTACACGTGTGCCTGCCATTGCCTGGGGGTATGCCGGAATCGCCGGGTGTTGTCGCAGTGGGAGTTGGGATATGATGGGTTCGGCTTGCGAGTGGCTTCTAGTGGCTTCTGCCCAGGAATGTGGTGTGCTTTTATTATTGTTGTTGTTGTTCTGTGGGTTTTTGTGCTGGTGCTTGTTGTTGGTTTTGTTTTTGTTCTTTGTTTGGTTTTGTTTTATTTGTGTGGTTGTTTTGGGTTTGTTGTGGGGTTTTTGTTTGTTTGTTTTGGGTGGTTTTTGTTTGTTTGTTTGTGGGTTTTTTTGTTTGTTTTGTTTTTTTTTTTTTTTTTTTTTTTCCCCCTCTTCCCTTCTTCTTCTCCTAGTGTCTTGAGGGGTGCTCAGGGCAAGGAAGTGTCCCTGGGTTAAACTGTAGGAAGCTATGAAGGAAAAGTTGGGAGAGCAGGGCTTGACCAAACTATTTCAGTATGCCCTTATGAGGTTGCGAGCTGTGCTGGCGGTGGCATATGCCTCCGGTAGGGTCTCCCATGCCAGACAGGTCAAAACTGAAAGGTCAAATGTGTCCGTGGGCAGGATGAGCTCACTAGCCTTCCGGCAGTCATCCTAGGAGAAGGACAACTCTAATTTCAAACCCGGGCAGATGGAGCTCGTTTAGCCCTGTAAGGCCATCCATCCAAGAGAAGGATACTCTAATCAAACCTACGCCCTGAGGACCTCACTGTCACTGTCCAAGCTTGCTAGGCCCTGGCAGATGAACCTCAGGAGTAAAGGGTGGGATCAGTTCTGCGCAAGCTGAGCCTCACCTAAAAAATCCACTGCGCAGGCTCTGGGTTATACCCACACTTGTAAAGTCCTGCAGCGACAGGTGAGGGACGAAACGGCGGGTGATAAGGTGCACTGGAAGCTGCAGTCCCTAACCCTGCATGCAGGCGGTTCAGGACATTGGTCGCCTGAGTCTGACCCTGGAGATGACAGACTCACTCGGCAGCATCCTGAATGACCAAGCAGCCTTTTCCAAGGAGAGCACTGCTTGCTCCACACGGAGAGGGGCCTGGAAAGGTGGCCTAACCAAAGCTCATCTCCATCCTTCACCTGGTTGGCTAGCCGCGGCCAACAGGCACCTTCTGATGCGGTCAAATAAAGATTAAGAGCAAAAGGCACACACCTGCCTCCAAGGTGTACTCAAATTATCACTCGCATGCTGGAACATCAGAACCATGCTCGATACTGCAAACAGTGGCCGTCTGAGCGTCGCTCCGCTCTAATTGCCCATGAACTGTCACGACTCAACATCGACATCGCTGCTCTCAGTGAAGTTCGTCTTCACGAGGAAGGCAGCCTTAGAGAACATGGTGCCGGTTATACACTCTACTGGTCAGAGTAAACCCAGTTCTGAAAGGCATCTCTCAGGAGTTGGCTTCATGATTAAAAACTCTATTGCCTCTAAACTCGAAAATCTGCCAACTGGTCATTCTGATCGTATCATCTCCCTCGCCTCCCACTACACAACAAGCAACATGCTGTTCTCTTTAGTATATATGCCCCAACCCTCCAAGCTGACCCTGCTGAAAAAGATAAATTCTACAACGACCTCACGCCACCTTATCCAAAAGGTTCCTGCAGATGATAAGATCATTATCCTTGGTGATTTCAACGCCAGAGTAGGAAGAACTCTGAAGCCTGGAAAGGAGTACTAGGCAAGCATGGTGTTGGGAACTGCAATGATAATGGTCGCCTTCTGCTAGGAGTTTTGTGCTGGAGCAGCAGCTTGCCATCACCAACACTATCTTTCAGCTTGAAAGATAGTCTGAAAGGCTAACCTGGATGCATCCCAGGTCCAAGCACTGGCACCTCATTGATTATATCCTGGTCAGACAGAGAGATATCCGCGATGTTCGTCACACCCGCGTGATGCCTAGTGCAGAATGTCCAAGCGGATCATCGCCTCGTGCGCTGTAAACTTAACCTCCACCTTAAATTCAAACCTAAAAGGGCAGCATTCCTAGAAGGAGACTTCAAGTTAACAGTCTTCAATCAGCTACAGTGAGGGACAGCTTCCAGGCAAATCTTCAATCCAGGCTCAAAGTTCATTCCACAGACTCCTCTCCCGAAGCACTTTGGCAACTTATTAAAAGTAGCATTCTGCAGTCCTCTGAAGAATCCTTAGGCTTCTCCTTCAAGAAAAACAAGGACTGGTTTGATGAAAACAATCTTGAGATCCAGGAATTGTTGAGGAAGAGAACTGCTCACCAAGCCCACCTTGCTCAGCCATCTTGTCATATAAGAAAAGCAGCCTTTCGACTCGCATGCAGCAAGCTGCAACAGAAACTTCGTGACATCAGAACAAGTGGTGGACCAATCTAGCGGAAAAAATCCAATTATGCGCAGATACAGGTGACTACAGGGGATTCTATGAGGCTCTGAAAACAGCCTACGGTCCTACACGCCAGGTTCAAAGCCCATTACTCAGTGCAGATGGCCAAATGCTTCTCACAGATAAAGTTTCCATCTTGAATCGATGGTCTGAACACTTTCAGACCCTCTTCAGTACTAACCGTGTAGTTCAAGACTCAGCATTGCAGTTCATCTCACAACAACCCGTGAAAACTGAACTGGATACCGCCCCCACCATGGGAGAAACTCTTAAAAGCAATACAGCAGGTG
The DNA here is from genome assembly GCF_022539395.1 of Myiozetetes cayanensis. Classification (NCBI taxonomy): domain Eukaryota; kingdom Metazoa; phylum Chordata; class Aves; order Passeriformes; family Tyrannidae; genus Myiozetetes; species Myiozetetes cayanensis. The sequence goes on from NW_026088037.1 coordinate 12,022, forward strand.
AAAATTGGCAAGGCAGCTGGGGTTGACGGAATCCCACCTGAAATCTGGAAATACGGTGGCCAAGCACTCTGTGCTAAGTTTCATGAATTTGTGGTGCGCTGCTGGGAGCGAGGTGAACTACCTTCAGACCTTCGTGGCGCTGTCATCGTCACCTTGTACAAGAGGAAAGGAGATAAATCAGACTGCTCAAATTACCGAGTATTACTCTGCTCTCCATTGCTGGTAAAATCCTTGCAAGAATTCTGTTGAACAGATTAATACCCACCATAGCAGAAGATCTTCTACCTGAAAGCCAGTGTGGTTTCGAGCCAACAGAGGTACCACAGACATGGTATTTGTTCTCAGACAACTGCAAAGAGAAGTGCAGGGAACAGAACAAAGGACTCTATGTTACCTTTGTTGATCTCACCAAGGCTTTCGACACTGTGAGCAGAAAAGGTCTGTGGCAGATTTTGGAACGTTTAGGATGTCCTCCCAAGTTCCTCAAAATGATCATCTTGCTTCATGAGGACCAGCGCGGCCAAGTGAGACATGGTGACGCACTTTCTGAGCCGTTTCCAATAGCCAATGGTGTGAAGCAAGGCTGCGTCCTTGCACCAACTTTATTCACAGTCTTCTTCAGCATGATGCTCCAAGGGCCACGGCAGACCTCGATGATGAAAGCGGTGTCTACATTCGATATCGTGCGGACGGGAGCCTGTTCAGCCTAAGGCGACTGAAGGCCCACACTAAGACCTTAAATTGTCTTATCCGTGAGCTGCTACGCTGATGATGCCGCCCTTGTTGCTCACACAGAAGTAGCTCTGCAGCGTCTAACATCCTGCTTTGCAGAGGCTGCTGAGCTGTTTGGACTGGAAGTCAGCTTGAAGAAGACAGAAGTTTTATACCAGCCTGCACCTCAGGAAGTCTCCCATCATCCCCATATCACCATTGGTGAAACAGAACTCAAATCAGTCCAGCAGTTTAGCTACCTGGGTAGCATCATCTCCTCAGACGGTAAGATTGATGCAGAAATAGACAACAGGTTAGCAAAGGCATACAGAGCTTTCGGTAAACTCCATAAAAGAGTGTGGCAAAACAAACACCTGAAGAAAAGTACCAAGATCAGTGTTTACAGAGCTGTTGTACTGTCTACTCTTTTGTATGGGTCCGAATCATGGGTCATTTACCGGCACCACTTGCGTCTCTTAGAACGCTTCCATCAGCGCTGCCTCCGCACAATTCTAAACATCCACTGGACTGACTATGTGACCAACACGTCTGTCCTTGAACAGGCAGCAATCACGAGCATTGAGGCCATGCTGCTGAGAACACAGCTGCGCTGGGCAGGGCACGTCTCCAGGATGCAGGACTACCGCCTCCCTAAGATCGTACTCTATGGGGAACTTGCCACTGGCTGCCGCAGAGAGAGCCCCGAAGAGGAGGTTCAAGGACTCCCTGAAACAATCCCTCATCCTTGGCCATATTGATCATCACCATTGGTCTACCCTGGCCTCCAATCGGGAGGCCTGGAGACACACCATCTATAACGCTGCTGCTGCTTTTGAGAACACACGCAGGATCACTCTCGAGGAGAAAAGACAACGCAGAAAGAATCGCGTCTTGTCTGTATCACCTGGGGAGTCTTTCTGCTGTGCCTTCTGCAACCGGACTTGTCTATCTCGCATTGGCCTTTTTAGCCATCAGCGCGCTTGTAGCAAGCGTGGGTAGAGCCCTTTCAAATCTTCGTTCGCGAAGCCTAGCTATGATGATGATGTTTATTCAATTTATTAACAATGTTGTTAGAAAAAAATCTTACTGTATATGTAATCTACAGTTTCAATTATTGTTAACCCTGTTCCTATTCATTGATTGTAACCCCTCTGCTTATTGGCAAAATTTATAGCTTTTCCCTGTTTTTGTATCTCTTCTTACGCATATTTGGATGTGTTTAGCTCAATTTCTCCATTTATAGACATTCCCTTGCATGAACTTCCTTTGATTCCTCCCAAATTCCACACATTCCATGCTCTACCACATAAAAGCTAGCTCACTCTTCAATAAACATCCATTTTGTCTTCACTCTGTGTGATTTCTGTGCAAAGTGGATCTTTCCACGGTCTAACATAGGAGGTGTGACAGCTCTCGCCTCTGATAGGTGACTCCACCACTTCCCTGGGCAACCTGTTCCAATGCTTGACAACCCTTTCTGTGAAGGAATTGTTCCTAACGTGTAATCTAAACCTTCCCTATCACAACTTGGAGCCATTTTCTATTGTCCTGTTAATTTTTACCTGGGAAAAGAGACTGAAGCCCACTTTACTACAACCTCCTTTCAGGTAGTTGTGGAGAGCAATAAGGTCACCCTCAGTCTCCTTTTCTTCAGGCTAAACAACCCCAGTTCCCTCAGCCTCTCCTCATAGGATTTGTGTTCGAGTCCCTTCACCAGCCTGGTTGCTCTTCTCTGGACATACTCCAGCACCTCAGTGTCTTTCCTGAACTGAGGGGCCCAGAACTGAACACAGTACTCAAGGTATGACCTCACCGGTGCTGAGTACAGGGGAAGGATCACTTCCCTGCTCCTGCTGGCCACACTGTTCTTGATGCAGGCCAGGATGCCATTGGCCTTCTTGGTCACCTGGGCACACTGCTGGCTCATGTTCATCTGCTGTTAACCAGCACCCCCAGGTCCTTTTCCACCAGTCAGTTTTTCAGCCACTCTTCCCCCAATACTCTAGCGCCTGCAGGACGCTGCACTCGGCCTTGTTGAACCTTATACAATTGGCCTTGGATCATCGATCCAGCCTGTCCAGATCCCTCTGCAGAGCCTTTCTACCCTCAATCAGATGAACACTCCCACCCAACTTGGTGTTGTCTGCAAACCTGCTAAGGGTGCATTGATCCCTTTGTCCAGGTCAGTGATGAAGATACTAAGCAGAACTGGCCCCAATACTGAGCCCTGGAGAACACCATTTGTAACTGTCTTTCAACGGGATGTAACTCAATTCACCACAACTCTCTGGACCCAGACATCCAGACAGTTTTTACCCAGCAAAGAGTACATTCATCCACAGTTTCTCCAGAAGAATCCTGTGAGCAAGGGTGTCAAAGACTTTACTAAAGTCTAGGTAGATAACACCTATAGCCTTTCCTTCTTGCACTAAGCAGGTCACTTTGGCATAGAAGGAGATGAGGTTAGTCAAGCAGGACCTGCCTTTCCTAAACTCATGCTGTCTGGACCTGGTTCCCTGGTTCTCCTGCATCTGTCACATGATGGCATTCAAGATGATGTGCTCCATGATGTACCCCAGCACTGAGGTCAGGCTGTCAGGTCTGTTATTCCCCAGATTCTACTTCCAACTCCTCTTGTAGATAGGCACCACATTTTCTAAATTCCAGTCACCTGGGACCTCCCTGGTTGACCAGGACTGCTGATAAATGATTGAAGGTGACTTGGTGAGCTCCCCATTCAACTCCCTCCGTACTCCTGGGTGGATCCTATAGCAGGTTGCTGATCATTCCCTCCTGGATTATGGGGACTTCATTCTGCTCCCCATCTCTTTCTTACAACCTGGTGGTGGGCAAAGAAGGTATTAAGTACCTCAGCCTTTTCCTCATCCTTTGTCACTATGTTTCCCCCCACATCCAATAAAGAATGGAAATTCTCCTTGCCCCTGTTTTTGTTGATGATGTACTTGTAGAAACGTTTTTTGTTGTCTTTTACAGCAGTGGCCAGATTAAGTTCTAGTTGGGCTTTGGCCATTCTTATTTTCTCCCTTCATAACCTCACAACATCATTGTAGTCCTCCTGAGTTGCCTGCCCCTTTTCCCCAAAGTGATAAACTCTCCTTTTCTCCATGAATTTCAGCCAAAGTTCTCTGTTCTGCCAGATCAGTCTTCTTCCCCACCGGCTCATCTTTCAGCACATGGGGACAGCCTGCTCCTGTAACTTTAAGATTTCTTTCTGTCATGGTTTTGCTGGTTCTTAGGAACTAAGCAGGAATTTTTTTCTTCCCCCTGCCCACTGCATGGAGGGATGTTAAGTGAGCAGTTAAGTAACACAAAAGAAGCTACCTCTTAGTTAATGGCCCTCAGAATCTCATCTCCTGGGAAACGGGGATGAGGAGTTCCTTCTTACTTTTTTTCCCTCTTGTCTCCTGGGAAATGGTGGGGGAGGAGTTCTGGCTGGCTGCTGAAGCTGGAACAAGGTCAGAGGAGAGCTTGGAGTGGTTTTTGTTCTCAGCTTGGCTGTCAACTGTGGCTTCTGCTTGGATTTTCATTGTAGAGGAACTGTTTTGGGAGGTTTTATCCCCTTCCTTGTTCCTGTTTGTTTCTTTCTTAGCAGTGGTTCTTGTGCACATCAAAGGGAGAGGGAGAAACTATACCACAGGATTCGGTCAACAGGACAGAGTGAGTTTTTTCCCATTGGGGAGAACTTTTTTTTGTTGTTTCTCTCCCTCCTCTCTCTCCCCTTTCCAAGTGTGGGGGAGGAGGGAAACCCATTTTCAGTTTCCCCAACACACCCTGGAGGGTGTCACTCCACGTGGCAATGACCAGTGATCCCACAGGGTCCCCTGCTGAGCAGCACAGAACACTGAGGGCTCTGCATTTCCAGTGATCCAAAAGTGCCCCCTGGTGAGTGGCACAGGACACTACAAACTCTGCATCTCTGGTGATCCAACAGCGCCCCCTGTTGACTGTAGTCAAAATTGCACTTTGTAAATTTTAGTAGTAGTTACATAGTAAATGGAGATTTTAAAGTAGCAGCACATTATCCCTTACCCTTTAACACAGTAAATACACATAGTAAACCCTGTTACCCATTCCCATATCAATTCCCCTAAATTCCATTAACCTGTTTAGTCTCATTTTCAAGGTAGAATTGTAGAGAACACCCTAAAATCTGCTCAAGAAGATATAGCCATAGACGCAACAACCTTCAGGCCCAGAGCTCTGGAAGGCCTCCAAGAACAGCACGTGCTCTGAGGAAGATGAAGATGAAGAAGAGGGGGTCCCAAAACACCCCCAGACTCAATTCCCGAGAGGCGTGTCTGGCGGCAGAACCTGGGCAGTGGCTGGACGGGGATTGGGTGAAAATCATTATAAAAACTGTAAACACCTGTATTCGGGAACGTGTGGTGGTGGTATTCCTGGAAACCTGGGGGCTCATTAAAGCCTTTTGTATCCCTATCTTACCTCCTCCCTAATTTTGCCTGGAGTCTTTTTTACCTCCACAGCCTTTTAGGCAACACCATAAATCCCCTTGCTTTAGCAACCCTAAAAACAATGCACATTTCAGTAGAATTTCACTTATTTACATTACTTGTGCGTTTCACAAAGATTTCCTTTAGAGGTTCCTAATGAGTTATGCTGTGGTAACATTTGTATCTTACAATAGGTAACTGACATTTAAACCAGATGAAGCTAGTGCATCTGCTTATTTTGAGTAAACAATTTAGAGATGAGATTTTACAATGTACTTATAAGGCACATAATTTTTAACTTGTCCATAAAAAACGTGTAGATAAAGTGACTTCCATGGAATTTCTCATAAATTTTGCAGTAGAACTGTGGTGGATTGACCCTGGTTGGATGCCAGGTGCCCACCAATGCCACTCTATCATTTTCCCTCCACAACTGGACAGAGGAAAAAAAAATATAATGAAAAATTCATGAGTTGAGATAAGGATTGGGAGATATCACTCACCAATTACCATCATGGGCAAAACAGACTCAACTTGGGGATTTTAATTAAATTTATTACCAATGAAAATCAGAGCAGGATAATGAGAAGTAAATCAAATCCTAGAAACACCTTTTCCCTACTCTTTCCCAGGTTCTACCTCCTTCCCTCCCCCCCCCAACCCCAGGGACACAGGGAATGGGGAAATAGGGGTTATGGTGTACATCATTGTTTCTGAGCTGCTCAGGAAGAGGAACCCTTCCCCTGCTCCAACATGGGGTCAATCCCACTGGAGACAGTTCTTCATGCACTGCCCAAAGTGGGTCTGTTTCTACAGGGTGCAGTCCTTCAGGCTGAGGTTTTCTTGAGTAGTTATCCCAAGAGCTACCCCAAGATCTGCTCCAGAGGTTAGGGACACCACCCAGAAGTCTGTCTCACAGGTTGAGTATGCTACTAAAAACCTACTGCAGGGTTGCTGTCCAAAAACAGTAGGTGCTGACACCACCCAACAGCCTGCTCCAGTCATGAACCACCCTGATTGGATGGGAGTGTGGGAAGAGGTAGGTCGAGCATTGAAGGAACAGTCTCCCCCCATAGCTTGGAAGCTCCTCCTTGACCAAACACAGATCCCTAGTAAGATTGTAGAGTGCTTGAAAGAACACCGTTCCATTAATTCCAGAGAAGACCAACTCATTGCAATGTGCTGGACCTTGGCCAGTGCTTACCGCACCATGATCTTAACTGTTGAACACCACCTACAGTCAAAAGGGAAGGAAAATAGTGCACCATGATAGCCCAACCTCCAGCCAAATCAGAAGGGCAGCCACAGCCAGCAGTCGCCCCCGTGCAGAGGAGAAAGTATAAAACTAAGTCAGTACAACCAGTTGACAAGGACAGGGAACCAGGGCCTTCACAATCAGTGGAGGAATCAGAGCCTGAGATCATCCCTGAATCCCTGTCCTTAGATGTGCTGTGTAATCTGTGAAAAGATCTCACTCAACGACAAGACTAGCCCATATTGACCTGGCTGCTCTGCATTTGGGACACCTCTGGTGACAGCACCATCCTGGACAGTACTGAAGCTAAACACCTAGGATCTCTGTCCTGAGATGCAGGTATCGACCAGGGGTTTGTAAAGATGAGAGACCATCTTAGCCTCTGGAAACACCTCCTAGTGAGTGTAAGGGAGAAATACATCTATGAAAGAGATTTGAAGATACAGCAAGGTTGCTGAGAGATCACGGAACGGGGAATCCAACAACTCAGAGAACTAGCTATGCTTGATATACTCTTCTCCAACAGTGGGCCAGACTCCAGAAGTCCTGACAACATCAGGTGTGCATCCCTGATGTGTATAAAATGAAGTGAACCAGAGATGTATGCACATTTCCTAGCCTTGCTTCAATGGTTTGATGGACAGGAAACAGTGGGCACCATGGCAAAGAAGTTGCAAGCATATGAAGACACCATCCATGTTCCATCCTGAGCCCAAGTGTCATCCATGGAAAAACTGGCTGAGGACCCCCAGAATCTCAAAGAAGAGCTCACCAATCAAATCAAAGACAGCCACAAAAAACTTAGAGAAGATTAGGGAGAACAGCTTTCATGTGGCACCAGTCCAAAATAGAGCTCCTGAGGTCAGAAACAGACTCCCCCCAGATGGGGGAAGGGACTACTCCCCACCAATCAACTTGTGGTACTTCCTCCTTGAGCATGGAGAAGACATGGTGCGACAGGAAACCTACCTGTGTCCTAACAGCCCAGGTACAGGAACTGAAGGTTAAAGCAAATGCAAAAAGGAAGTCAGCAAGAGTGAGTGAAGTGCCAGTTTCCCATGGACCAGGTCCAAGGCAAAACAGACAGGACTATGACACATCTAACCCAGTAGAAGGTACCTCACAGATGTATTCACAGGGACATAGGAACAGCTATGATGATGACAAGGATTAGAGAGGCCCTGCCTCCAGCCAATGGGAGGAAAGGAACAATAGGATCTACTGGACTGTGTGGATCAGATGGTCTGGCACATCAGAACTAAAAAAATTCAAGGCTTTGGTTGACACTGGCACACAATGCACTTTAATGCCATCAGGACATGTGGGGTTGGAAATTATTTCCATTTCTAGGGTGACAGGGGGTTCTCAAGGACTGACAGTGCTAGAAGCTGAAGTCAGTTTGACTGGGAAAGACTGGCAGAAACACTCCATTGTAACTGACCCAGATGTCCCATGTATCCTAGGCATTGACTACCTTGGATATTTCAAAGACCCAAAGGGACACTGATGGGCTTTTGGAATTGCTGCTGTGGAGACAGAAGGGATTAAGCTATTGAACATTTTGCCTGGACTGTCAGAAAATCCTTCTGCTGTAGGACTCTTGAAGGTGGAAGTACCACCTTGACAGTGCATTGCCAGCAGTACCCAACAAATCAAGACTCCATGATCCCCATCCACAAGATGATCCATGAGCTGGATAGCCAAGGAGTAGTCAGCAAGATCCACTCACCCTTCAACAGCCCCATTTGGCTGGTGCATAAGTCTGATGGAGAATGGAGATTGGCTTGAATGAAGTTACCCCACTGCTGAGTGCTGCTGTGCCAGACATGCTGGAGTTTCAGTATGAACTGGAGCCTAAGGCAGCGAGGTGGTACGCCACTATTGACATTGCAAATGCATTTTTCTCAATTCCTCTAGCAGCAGAGTGTAGGCCACAGTTTGCTTTCATGTGGAGGGGTATGCAGTACATGTGGAACCTATTGCCCCAGGAGTGGAAACACAGTCCCACCATCTGTCATGAACTGATCCATGTTGCATTAGAGTGAAGCTCCAGAACATCTGCAATACATTGATGACATCATCATATAGGGGAACAGGGCAGAAGAAAAGATCATCCAGATTCTCCTGAAAGTCGGTTTTGCCATCAAAAAGAGTAAGGACAAAGGGACGTGCCCAAGAGATCCAGTTCCTGGGAGTAAAGTGGCAAGATGGATGATGTCAGATCCTATCAGAAGTCATCAACAAGATCACAGCAATGTCCCCACTGACCAGGAACAAAGAAACACAAGCTTTCCTAGACGCTGTAAGTTTCTAGAGGATACACATCCCAAAGTACAGTCAAATTGTAAGCCCTCTCTACCTGGTAATCTGCAAGAAGAACAATTTCCACTCTGGCCCCGAACAGCAACAAGCCTTTAACCAGATCAAGCAGGACATTGCTCATGCTGTAGCCCTTGGCCAAGTCAGGACAGGACCAGAGGTGAAGAATGTGCTCTATTCTGCAGCTGGGAATAATGGTCCTTGCTGGAGCCTCTGGTAGAAGGAGTCTGGGGAGACTTGAGGCCAACCACTTGGATTCTGGAGAAGAGGCTACAGAGGGTCTGAAGCCAACTACACCCTGACAGAGAAGGAGATCCTAGCAGCCTATGAAGAACTTCAAGCCCCCTCAGAAGTGAGTGGCACGGAAGCACAACTTCTCCTGGCACCCTGACTACCAGTGGATGTTCATGGAAAAGGTTCCCCCCACACATCAAGCCACTGGCACTACATGGAGTAAGTGGATTGCTTTGATTACACAGTGCACCCATATTGGAAATCCAAATCACCCTGGGATTTTGGAAATAATCATGAATTGGCCTGAAGGTGAGAACTTTCGTCTGGCAGAAGAAAAAGGAGAGCAAGTGGCACGTGCTGAGGAAGCTCCACCTTACAATCAACGGTCAAAAGAAGAAACATGCTATGGTCTTTTTACTGATAGTTCCTGTCACATTGTAGGGACAAATCAAAAGGGAAAG
>NW_026088038.1:0-22016 GCF_022539395.1 Myiozetetes cayanensis
TTGATCTAACACCAGTGTACTTACCAGTCCAAAGATCAGCATTGGGAAGGCTTGAGAGCAGATGGTTCCTGTTCTGGGGTCCATTCTTTCTCAGGGGCTCTCTTGACTCGAGAGTAGTGGATCCACATGGGTTTCTCTTTCACTTGGATTGCTTTGAAATTGGTCACCAGCACCTGGAAAAGTTTATCCTACTTCTCTCCTGGTGTTTCTCCTGAAAGATTCTTACCATGTACCCAATCCCCAGGGACTGAATGGATGTTCATTCACCATCAGGTTGCTTAGGCTGGTGTTCTGACACTACAGCAGCATTTTTCTGCAGTTGTTTTCCTGTTATCACAACATAATCATACACATACTGATTGCCTATCTGGTCTAAAGCTTTTCTATTTACAGTCTGCATCATGTAGGGTCTGCCAAAGAACATTTCAAATGTACTCAGTTTTTTCTCTTGTTCTTGGCTTAACCCTTAATCTGATTAAAGCAATAGGCAAAGCTTGATACCAATGAAAACTCATTTCTTGACATATTTTAGCAATTTACTGTTTGATGAGATGGTTCATCTTTTCTACTTGCCCACTTGCTTGGGGTTCTGTAGGGCGTGTGTAATTGCCAATCAGTCTTTAATGCTTTGCTTTTTACTTGTGCAATCTCTGCACAAAAGTGTGAACCTCTATCTGAAGAGGTATTAAATAACTAATTCAAATTATATATATATAATTATAAGAGGTATTATATAATTTTATAATTATATTAATGAATATAAATGTAAATAATTAAAATACATTATATAAATATTAATATAAATTATTATATATATAAGAGGTATTATATAATAAATATTATATAATTATATAATTTATCTGTCTCTTAATTTTCTTAAAAGTGTATAGGGGTTGGCCACCACAGGATATATTGATTTTGTTATTTCATTTATAGCCCTTAAATCCTGAACTAGTCTAGAAGTTCCATTTGGCTTCTTGACTGGGAGAATTAGGGTGTTAAAGTCTGATTCACACTCTATTAAAAGCCCCAATTTCAAAACGTTTTCGGTTATTGGTTCAATTCCTTTTCTGTCTTCTAACCTCAATGGATATTGTTTCCTGACTACTGGCTTTGCTCCTGGTAGTAATTCTATTTGAATAGGGATTGCATGTTTTGACTTACCAGGTACATCAGTAGCCCATACCAAGGGATACACTTGACTTAAAATCTGGCTAACATTCTGCTTGTTTCACTCTGGTTTCGTGCAGCTCATGACCAAACTCAGGGCTGCTGTTAATTGTTTTTAATTCACCTGAAATTCAAATTTACCTTTTTCAAATTAAATCACAGCCCCTAAGTTTTCAAGTAAATCTCTACCCAACAGACGTTTTGGGGAGTTGGGCAAATATAAGAATTGATGAATTCCCATCTGTTCTCCAATTTTTATTTAGGAGGCTTTAGAAAGAAAGCTTTTGTTGATTGGCCTGTTACTCCCACCACTTGAACAAATTCATCACTCTTAGGAACTATGTCTTGGTTTAAAACTGAAAATGTGGCTCCAGTGTCGATCAGAAAGTCTAATTCCTTTGTACCTTCCCCTTGCTCCATTTTAACCAGCAGGTCTGCTCAGGAACGACTCACCAGTCCGCCTCATTCACTACTTTGATGAGCGATGACAGTTCCTTCTGTGTTTCTATTTGCTAATTTGGGGCAGTCTTTCTTACAGTGACCTATTTGCAGGCAATAGAAACACTGGTTTAGCCCTATTCTTGGCTGCTGGGAGGAAGCCTCCTCTCCCCCATGCGGACTGGCCTCTGCCTCAGCCTCTGGTGTTTGGTCCTGAAAAATTCGAATTTTGGGTTATAGCTTAGTATACCTCTCTGCTGCCGATAACACGTTTTTATCCTGGAGTGTACGTTATAGTTTAAGGCCTTTTGTTCATTCCTCAACCTGTCCCACCACTTCATGTGTTAAATAATCGATCTCTTCATCTGGTTTTGGCCAGGGGTCCTCTCGGGCCGCACGGAACCGCAGAGTGGGACTCCTCGCTCGCTTCTCAGCAAAGCCCGCGTCTCTCTCACACACACATTTGCACACTCAAGCACTCAAAAAGTTTTTTCTCTCCCTTTCAACTCTACGCGCTTGATTTTGCGTTACCTCACAAAGTCACAAGATGTCGCTGTAGGACCACAAAATACACGCTCTATACTAGATCTGAGTGAATTCTTACAAATACATGTTTATTTGTTGAACCACTATAATAACTCACCCATCTAATCTCTTCCAGGCTTTGATTAGCTCCACATCTAATACAATGCAAGTTTAGGGTTTGATTTAATCTTATTTCTTGCTTCTCCCTGGGTCCTTAAAATATATTTACCACAGTTGTTGCACAAAGCCCTTACGTAAAATGAGCAATAATAAAAGGACAACTCTTAATTTTGGGCTTCAGATTTGCGTGGCCAGTTCTCAGTTATTTATTCAGAGTCACCAGATCTACTTCCCATAAACGATTCCTTTGGAATTCCCTCCTTCAACCTGCTCACTTTGGATGCAGCCCAGGTTCCCAATGGCTTTCCAGTCTGGGAGCTCCAACTGCCGGCTCACGGGGAGTTTGGCATCAACCTTCACCCCCAAGTCCTTCTCCCGGGGCTGCTCAATCCCTTCGCCACCCAACCTGTCGGTGTGTCTGGGATTGCCTTGACTGGGCTGTAGGACCTTGCACTTGCCTTTGATGACCCTCGTGATGTTCCCATGGTCCTACCTGTCCAGCCTGTCCAGGTCCCTCTGGATCCATCCCTTCCCTGCAGCCTGTGACTGCACCACCCAGCTCAGGGCCTTCCCTGATCGTGCTGGGGTGCCTCGATCCCACTGTCCCTGTCCCCACAAAGCTGTTGGACAGGATCAGCCCCAGCACCGACCCCTGAGGGACCCCACTGCTCACTGGTCTCCCCAGGGACAAGGAGCCCTTGACCACAACTCTCTGTGTGCAGCATCCAGCCAGTTCTGGATCCCTGGAGTGCTCCATCTATCCAATCCATATCTCCAATTTGGGACAAGGATGCCAATCCTTGGCACAAGTCCAGGCAAACAATGTCAGCTGCTCTGCCCCATCCACCAGTGCTGCAGCCCTGACATGGAGGGTCACTAACACTGGGAAAGCAAATCCCAGGGAGTAACCAGGATTCCTCAAGGCAGGTACATGTGGTAATTTTCTCTTTGGAAGGAAAAGCATCCCATGGGATCCAGCTGGAGCCTCCCCAAACATTGCCTGGTCCCCAGACATCTCTGATTTGGGGACCTGAAATCCTGGGTAGTGGCCCTGGACTCCTCCATGGCAGGTAGAAGGTGATTTTTCTTTTGTTGTGCATCCTGAAGTTTCCAGGATCTACCTGAGACTCCTTCTAGGCATCTCCCTGAGTCTTTTCACATCTCCTCTAAGGAGCTGAGATCCCAGGAGCAGCCCCAGACTCCTCGGGGCAGCTGCCTGGGATGATTTTGCACAAGGCAAGAGGGAGCTCTGCAGGCCTGGAGGAGCACAGGGGCTCTGGGGCTCTGCAGGCTCCGGAGAAGCTGAACGTGCCTCCTCCTGTGCCGGGCTCTGGGTCCCTGTGCCCTGCTGGGCACATGGAGGAGCAGCTGGAGCTGCCCCTGTGCCAGGAGCTTGTGTCTGGGTTTGCTGCTGGACACAGCGAGGCCGAGCTCGGCTGCTGTTGTGGCCCAAGGGGCGCAGGGAGTGGGCAGTGCCCCGTGTGTTGCTGCCGAGGGCCCAGCAGGGCTGGCTGGTTCTGTGGCACTGCCCGGCCTGCCTGCCCTGCTGTCCCCTCCAGCTGCTGGCCGGGGGCAGGGGCTTCCAGCCCCGTCAGCACCTGCTCCTTGTGGCCCGGGGCATCCCTGGGCTGCCTCTGCTGTGGCCGGCACAGGGCAGGAAACGCTTTGCCCGGGGGGGGCTGAAAGGAGAGCGGGGGACGTGCAGAGGCCGCCCGGCTTCCCCAGCCAAGGCCTGCTGGGCCCCGCCGGCAGCGGCTGCTGGCCAGGGCTGGGCCGATGCCGGGGCTGCAGAGGGAGCCTGCCGGGCCTATGCCCTGCCCATGTCCGTCGCTGCTCGGCACTGCTGGGGCTCCCTGCCCGCCCTGCTGCCCCGGCAGCTCCTGCCCCACTGCGGCCCTCGGCCGTGGCCGCCGGGGCTCCTGCAGCTCTGTGTGCCGCAGGGCCTGCCCGGCCTGTCCCCAGCGAGGGACGAGGCCCAGCCCGGCTGCCCTGAGGCTGCCGCTGCTGCAGCTGAGGCGGCGGCAGGAGGAGGCTGCCATGGAGGCGACTGGCTCAGCGCGGTGCTGGGGAGCCCGGCGCCATCCCACCCCGGCCTCTCCTCCTGCCCCGGCCCTCAGCTGCAGTGGGCACCTGGGGGGCTCCTGAAACACCCCAGGGCAGGGCGGGTCCAAAGGGTTCCAATGTGCCCTCGGTTCCAGGAGTCCCGCGGTGTCACAGTGGCCCCTGGGTTTTAAAGTAGCCGGAGGGCTATAGACTGTTTTCTGTCAGAAGGTACTAGAAGCTTTCACTGTGCTATGAAAAGCCAGTGATAGTCAGCTCAGGTGAATTTGGAACTCCTGGCCAGGCTGAGTCAATGAAGGTTCGCTTCTGTGATAACATATTTAAGAACAGAGGAAGAGAAGGTTTGTTGCACAGAACAAATTCCAGCCCGTAGAAGAGCAGAGGAGAACATGGGATAACAAGCAGACTACAAGGTCAGAGAAGAAGGAGGCGGGAGGAGAGGCCTGGGGGAGCCTCCCTCTCCCCCTCCAACAGGGAAAAGACTGATAGCCAAGCCCCCTGCCACTTGTGGAAGACTATTGGGGTGCAGAGACCCCCCTGCAGCTTATGGAGGAGCCTATGTTGGAACTAGTGGATGGATAAAGGAGGCTCAGGGGGCAGTGGCTGCCAGGGCTGGGGGTATCCCCAGCCCTTCGTGCTCAGCCTCTCTCAGCTCTGGAGCTCTCGCTGCTGGGCTGCAGCAGGGCTCGTTTGTCAGGCCCTGCCAGTACTGCAGCTTCCAGCGTTTTAGTGCTCAGTTATCACACCATTTATTTATTGCTTTATTTAATCCATTTACTATATAATTTTAGTTATTTACATATTTTATTTGTGTATTTATATATATTTTATTGATTTTCCTGATTTTTGTCACTTTATTATTTTAATGTATATTATGTTATTTTATTGATTTTATGTATTGTATTTTTATTGGAGGTATTGACATCATTTATTATGTATTTTATCAGCTTGTTTATTGACATGTTTTCTTTATAGGTTCTTTATTATTTCTTTATTATATTTTATGCATTGGTTTAATTTTATTTATATTTTTGCATGTTTATATTTATTTATGTATTTATAATTTTACAATGTATTGCCATTTTTATATATTTTTATTTGCCTGTTTATATATTATTTTCATTTTATTCATTTTATTGATTTTATATATTGATATAATTTTAATTTTATATATTTACTTGTTTCTTTAGGGAGTTTTTTATTAATTTTTGCTTGTTTCTTTAGGCAGTTTATTAATTTATTTATACTATTTTATAGATTTCTACGTTTTATTTGACTTGTTTATTCATATATTTTCTTTACTACAGAGCTGTGGGCACACATTCTGCAGGCAGCTCACTAAATGCAGTTTCCTTCCAACCTGAAGGGAGGCTTTGCTTTACAACATCTCTCCCAGGTGGCACTGGGTGATCGAAGGCTGGTTCTCCCGGCTCTGCCTGTGTCCTGCTCTCCTTGGAAAGCACCACGACCGGAAGGATCCAGATGTTGATCCCGATCTCGAAGACAATCACTAAAATACCATTAAACAGGCATAAAATGTCGAGAATCGATCAATGAAATGCCAGATCTGCCTGAAAATAGACACAAATACAGTGTTGTGGAGCTCCTGGCCTGGCTTTTCCAGCCGTGTGGGGGCGGGAAGCCCTGGGGCCTCACTTCTCTTGCCCCTAATTAGCAGCAATTTATTAGGCTAATTACCCGCTGGGTCATCCCTGAGCTGCTTTGTCGCTCAGCCCGGCATCGGGAAGTCGCGGGGCAGCGGCCCCGCCGGGTCGTGCCGGGCCCGAGGGCAGCAGAGCCGGGCGGCGGCGGGCGGGAATCCTCGGCGAGGGCGAGCAGAAGGGGCCAGGACCGCCGGCGCTGCCCCATCCCGGCACGAAGCAGAGGGGCCCGGGCAGCGGCGGCGGCGGCGGCCGAGGCGCTGGGGAGCCGCCCGAGGTCCCCCGCCCGTGGGCCTGAAGAGCCGCCCGGACGAGGCGAGTAGGAACACAAACTGGAGACTGAAGTGAATGCGAGACAGATTGGCACTGGGGGCCCGCGGGACAGGCCCTGTCGAGATGTCACCACAAAGGGAAGTGAGGTTGGAACAGAATAAATTACAGAGAATAAACCAAAAGTAAAACAAAAAAGCCGCACCGAGGGAACCTCCGCCGTCCCGTATCTAAAGAGCTGCCTCGAGGGACCGAGCGGAGTGGCGGCCGTGGAATGATCGCCCGGGGTGTGGTGAGGGAGGCGTGAATGGAATCAAACACAGAGAAGAGAATAAAATACACTAAAGGAGCGCCTGAATCACCGAAAGAGCTGCCCCGAGGGGACCCGCTGTCGGGTGTCGTCAAAGGGCTGCACCGAGGAGGGCGAGTGGGAACAGAATTAACTATAGAGAATAAAGAAAGAGAATAAAGAGCCGCACCAAGAGGTCCCGCCGCCCAGTATCAAGAAGAGCCGCACCGAGGACCGGCGGGCGGCACCGGGCAGACCGGACGATGTTCGGTGTCCTCGAAAAAGCCGCATCACGGGACAGACGACAAAGGGCGGCAGCGAGGACGGGAGGTGTGAATGGAATAAAATACACAGAATAAAATACAAGAACCCCACCGAGGAGGCTTCGCCGCTCCGTGTCACTGAAAGAGCTGCAGGGCAGGACCTGCCAGATGTAAACAGAATGAAATATAGAGAATAAAATAAATGGAATAGAATACCTGCGCCGAGGGTTTCCGTCGCCTGGTACCTAAAGAGCTGCACCGAGGGAGCACCGGCGGCCCGGGGGTGTGAGGAGGCGATGAAGCGGCCCCGAGGGCCTCTGCTGCCCGATGCCACTGAAAGTGCGGCCCCGAGGACGGGGTGGGGGTGGGGATCGAATAAAATACAGAGAATATACTAAACTAAGTCCAATAAAGAGCTGCAGCCCGCCGGCGGTGTCACCCAAAGAGGGGCCGCGAGGGACCGGCGGGTGTAGGAGATTGTTCCATCTCTAACTCGCTATTTGTTTTTACATTGACCGCTGCAATAATCACTTGTAATTAATCTGTCCACCGAGGTGCGAGAGGTGTTAATGGGAGCAATTTGGCACCTTGGGCAAGGCTTCTTGAGAAACCCTTTGAAGTTTCACACTCTGCAATTAACCACTTCATACTAACGAAGCCGTTTCCATCAGCTGAGGTACATGCCAAGGGTAAGTTTTGGAGGAGCCCCAGGCCCAGTGACTGAACTAAAGGGCGGACACCGCCTTTAGCCCTATGGCAGGACTGTCTGCATCGACCTGGGGACATTTTGGTCTGCTTGAGGAACCCCTGGAAAGTCTCCAACAGAAAGTTGGTGCATTTTCCCGCCTTAGCAGCGCCAGCCTGCCTGGATACCAGCAGCTTAACCCACTAAAAACACCGTGCAAAGCTCTGCCCGGAGCCAAACTGGCCGCTGAGCGCCCACCAGAGGAGTGTTTAAGGCGGTGCCCAGCGTTGCACGAAGGTCCGGTCCAGTGCAGTCGGTGTTGCCCAGGGTCCCGTGCTGGCTGCGGGCCCCACTGCTCGCTCTGTCCTGCTCGTGTCCCACCTGCCTGCGTCTCCTGGTTGTCTCGGATCCAGTCTGCTCTTCCCTGCTTTCTTCCAGTGACCATTCCCGGACTGCCTGAGGCTGACTACACCCGCTTCTCTCACTGGTGCTGGTAACCTTTTGGCACTTTCCTTTGGCAGCCTTTCCTTCTCCGCGCTGATGACTCATCAGTTGCCGGGAGGACGCGACACAAAACGGGCCCCGAACTTTGCCCTCAGCCAATCAGAGCCCGTCAAGCCCCCGAAAACGGCCCCGCTCGGCTGATTTTGGGGTGGCAGCCCTGCCCGGCGCTGGGGATGGAGCGTGTGGGGAGCTGGGGCCGTGCTGGTGGTGCTGGGAGCGCCCCCGGCTGCGGGCGAGGAGCTCTCAGGTGAGCAGGGGGGTGTGGGGGCGGTGAGAAAGGGAGAAAAGAGGAAGTGAGACTCCCAAAAATGAGTGGCGAGGAGGGTTGGAACCCCCGAAATTTGTGGGGGGTGTAATAAACTATATTTTAAAGGGGATTCTTTTTTGTTAAGCTTAGTAAAACTTCAGGACATTGATATGTGATTTCCGTGTGTATTTCCCACATATCTGTTAACTGCTTCTAACAAGCTGCTGTTTGTTCCCGAGGCTGATAAGGAAGGGGGGAGGGAAGTCTGGCAGTATAAACTACACCAGCTGGGGACACTGAGAAGCTTCCTCTAAACAAGGAGTCAAAGTGATTTATATAGACGATAAGACTGGAAGGGAGGAAAAATACCTATTAAAGGCGCATGCTCCAAGCCGGGTTCATCTTGCGGACATCGAGGAAGACTAAAAATCTTCATCACAGAGACCCCAGCCCACAGAAAACCCCAGACCACGGACGCCAGTAACACAGCCCAAAAACATGCATGGGAAAACTTTGCAACTGAGCATGTGCAAAAGCACATGCCCCGGACTATGTATGGATAAGAACCTATGTACTGAGCATGTCTGGACAGGAACCGGAGGGTTCAAAGGAAGTTTGAGAGCTTGAGGGGGGGCGGCGGCGGCGAGCTGTGAGAGAACTTTCTTTTGTTCTAAACAGCCCCCCCCTCCCGGCGCGTGCCGATTGTTTATCTACCGCTTATTAATAAATTTGCTTGCTATTGTAAATTGGCTTCTTCAATTCCTTTAAGGCATTGCTGGTAACCTATAACAGGGGGAGTGTGAGAGACCCAAACTGAGCCCAGGGGGGTCTGAGGATTGGGGTGGGAGACGGGGAAAAGGGGGGTAGGAGAGCAGGAAGAGGAGTCCCATGGGGGTTCCTCCGTGTCCCCCGTCACTTGAGCCCTGGGCAGTTCCCTGGGGGCTCTGGGGGCAGGGAGGGATGTTTGTCCCCAGCCCCGCTGTCCATCCATGGGGGCTGATGGGGTGGTTCCCCACCCAACAGCCCATGCTGCAGGGGCCGTGGGGCGGAAGGGGGTGGGAAAGGGGGTCTGGGGTGGCCTCCTGAGCTCCCAACGTGCTGTGGGTGCTGAGGCTGCTGGGGTAGGGGGACACCCCTGATCTGTGTCCTGCACAGACAGGGGTGTTCAGGAGTTGTCCACGAGTGAGTGTCACTTCATCAACGGCACTGACCGCGTGAGGTTCGTGGAGGTACGCCCACTTCGACAACGATGTAGGAGCCTTAGTGGGGGACACCCCGTATGGGAGGAGATTGCCAAGATCTGGGACAGCAGCTCGAACTGGCTGGAGGAGGCGAGGGCTCAGGCGAACATTTTCTGACGACCCAACTGCAAATTACCGAGACGCTTCCTGGTGAACCGCAGAGGTGAGCGCCCCGAGGAATGACCCTGGAGCCCCTCAAGCCCTCCTCGGTTCCTCCCAGACCCTCAACTATGCCCATCGCCGTGACCTTTTCCCCATCGCCAGCCCTTGCCCCTCTCTCTCAGTGTCCCCCAGTCTCTCCCAGTCCATCCCAGTCTCTCTGCAGTGCCCCCGTGTCCATCTCAGCGGTGCCATCGAGCTCTAACGCCCCTCAGCCAATCAGAATGCACCTCTCTGATGACTCCTCAGTTTGCCAGGCAGACCAGCACCGCCAGTGCCCCCAGCAGTTTTCAGCCCCGCCAGAGTCCTTCTCAATCCATTCCCAGTCACTCCCAGTGTCCCCCAGACCATCCCAGTCATTCCTAGAGCCTCTGAGTTCATTCCTACTCCTTCCCAATGCCACCCAGACCATTCCAGTCATTCCCAGATCCTCCTTGTACATTCCCAGTCCTTCTCAGTCCACTGCCACATATCCCAGCTCTCTTGGTGGTGCCCCAGCCCTTCTCCTGTACCCCAGTGTACTGAGTCCTTCCCAGTGCCATCAAATCCCTACCAATGTCCTCCAAGCCCTTCCCCTCTCTTCGGTGCCTCCCAGCTCAGCCCAGTGCCTCCCTGTCTCTCAGTGTCCCCAGCATGTCCATCTCGCTGGTGCCATCGAGCTCCCAGCCCGGCCCCAGCCCCTGCTCTGCTCCATGATGGATTTCTACCCTGCCCGGTGCAGGTGAGGTGGTTCAGGATGGGCAGGAGCTGCCGGGCACGTGGTGGCCGCCGACGTGGTCCCCAGCGGGGACTGGACCTACCAGGTGCTGGTGATGCTGGAAATCCCCGGGCGCGGGGTCACCTCGCCCTGCCAGGTGGAGCACGTCAGCCTGGAGCACCCCCTCAGCCACACTGGGAGTGCGGTCCGGCCCCCAGCATGGGAATTGCACGGGCAGGGGGCTGGGGAGCACTGGGGACACTGGGAGGCACTTTGGGGGACAATAGAGAGGCTGAGAAGGAGGTTGCGGGGGTCCTGGGAGGGCTGAGAAGGGCTCTGGGGAGTCCTGTGGCTGACTGGGAGGGAGTTTGGGGCAGTCTGAGTGGGATAGGAGGGAGGCTGGGGAGGGCTTGAGGTGATGGGGAGGGAGTTGGGGAAGTCCTGAGGGGGCTGGGGACTGGGAGGGGGTATGGGGGGGCCTGAGGGTGATGGGAAGGGCATTGGAGGGTCCTAAAGGGGATAGGAGGGGCTTTGTGGGATACCAAAGGGGCTGGGAAGGGACTGGGAAGAGGTTTCAGAGGGTCCTGGGTGGGCTGGGAGAGACTAGACAGGGTTTGTGGGGTCCTGGGTGGTCTATGGGAGGTTTTGGGGTCCTGACCCCCAGCTCTCCCAGAGATGCTACAGGTCACCGTCTGGAGCAAGATCCTGGTGGGGGTTGGGCCCGAGGCACTGCCCAGGGACACCTGGGGAGGCCCCGCCCGGCCCTGTGCCTTCACCGCCCGGCGCTGCCGCAGCAGGAGCACGGCGGAATTCCCGAGGAAGGAGATGGTGAAGGCGGAGCCCCGACGGACACGGCAGGGGGCTCCGTTCCGCTCCCAGGGCCTCCTGGAGCCGAGCCCTTGATGGAGCTGGACAGGGAGGGGTCAGCAATTGCCCTGGGAACGTTGTACTCTCGGCTAATCCCTGACGGAGGAGAAGACAATCCCAGCAGGAATGAACTGGCTGGCCCAGAGGCACGGGAGGAAGGCAGGCACACTGAAGGTAGAACTGGGGAACAGGAATTGCAGCAGTGGGAGGTGGCGACTCCTGGAGCACCTCCTCAGAACGGCCCCAGCCTGCGATGGAGGAGGAGCTGCACATCGACTGATGGGCACAGGGAGGAGACACAGCCGGCACCGAGGGCTGTGAGCGCCAAGGAATAGGTTGAGAAGGTCACAGGATACAAACCTTCTGTCAAGGTCTCTTAGTCAATCAGGCGATTTTGTGGCGCTGCTCGGCTCAGTGGGCCGGGGAGGCGACAGCGGGACCCGCGGGACCCGAAGGGTGAGCGGACCTGCTGAAACAACCTCCTATAGAATTAAAATTATATACACAAATAATTAAAATACATAAATAAATAAATAAATAAAAGTATATACACAATACATGGTATACAGCAATAGAGAAGTTTATATAAACAATATATATAAACAAACAAAAATACATAAAACTCAAGCAAATAAAATATAAACAGATAAAATATGTGCATAAAGAAAATTATATAACTAGATAATAAAAATATAAACAATGACTGTAATAAAACAAACAATATATAAATGAATAAACTATATGAAGTATATAAGTAAAGAAAAAATATATGAACAAGCAATTAAAATAAAATTATGTAAATAAAATTATATAAATATATTAAATAAACCAATATAAATAAATGGAATAAATAAGTAAATATATGAATAGGCATGCAAATAAAATATATAAATAAAATAATACCAATGCATAAATTATAGAAATAAGCAAATAAAATTACATACATAAAATAATGAAGGATATCATAATAATAAATAATAATAATGGCCAGTCTTCGCGAGCGAAGATCCGGGGAAGGTCTTTCCACCTTCCAGCCTGCGCATTGGATTTTTTTTTTTTTTTTTTTTTAGGTGAGACACAGTGTGCGCGGTACTGAGCCCACCCTTTAATCCTAAGGTTCATCTGCCGGGGCCAAGCGAGCTTGGACGGTGGCAGCGAGGTCCTTAGGACGTAGGTGGGTTGCCTTTAAGGGCTAACGAGCCCCACCTGCCCGGGAGTGGCCCTGACCGGGAATCGAACCCGGGTCTCCGCGGTGATAGCGCGGCGCCTTTACCCCCTAGACCACCAGGGGCTCCACCTGGATATCATAAACAAGTAACTAAAATATATAAATACAATTATAGCAATACATAAAATGAATAAATTTAATAAAATCAATAGAAACTATAAATCTATAAATAAAATAAACAGGCCCAAACTCCCCAATTTCCAACCCCGCCCCCGAAACGCCTTAAAATCTCCCCAATCCCCCCCAAACCTTACCAACCCCTGCAAAACCCTCCTCCCGGCGCCCTCCCCCGCCCCAACCCCTCTGTTTCACCCAAACACCCTCCCGCGCCCCGCTCAGGCCCCTCCGCACACGAGGGGAGGGGGAAGGGACGTGCTCATGGTCAATGGCCAATCAGGGAGCGGAGCTTCATCCGGGGACTCATAGAGGCCAAGGGTGGGCACTGCCACTTTAACAGTCACGCCCCCTTCTTCCCCCTCAGAGACCTCACCCTCCATTTAACCCTTCACGCCCCTTCCCGCTCCCCTCCCGCCGCGTCCTCTCCCGCGCCATCTCAGGGAAAGTCGCCGGGGAAGGCGGCGCCGCGCGGCGCTGGGGAACAAGACGGCGGCGCCACCGCAGCCCTGAAGCGTTCGAAGGCTCGGAGCAAAATGGCGGCCGCCGCTGCTGCCAGTGCAGGCGCAGCCAACCAGCAAGCGGCATTCTCCTTACGCGGATTGAGGGCGCGGCCATTTTGGAGTAGGGCACGTGACAGAGGCAGCCAATCAGCGCTAAGCGTACATGACTTTTATTGATTGTTTGCATTTAAAATAAATTAATGGGCAGGGCTATGGGTGGGGCTTGCCCTCACTTCCAGTTGGCCTGGGCGGTGCCGATCATGCACTCGTTCACCTGGGGGGAGAGGGCAGGTGTGAGACCCCAAAACAGTCCCAAATCCCCCTGTGACCCCTCAGACACCCCACATCGGCCCCATCACCCCCAAATTCCCTTTGCTGACACTCCAAACCCCTCTAAATCCCTCCCAAAACTGTCCCAGGAC
The DNA here is from genome assembly GCF_022539395.1 of Myiozetetes cayanensis. Lineage (NCBI taxonomy): Eukaryota > Metazoa > Chordata > Aves > Passeriformes > Tyrannidae > Myiozetetes > Myiozetetes cayanensis. The sequence goes on from NW_026088038.1 coordinate 13,465, forward strand.
CCCCAGACACCCTCAAATCCCCCAAATCCCCCAACCCCCTCAAACTCCCCAAGAACCCTAACTCAAACCCCCTAAATCCCCCCAACCCCTCCATCACCCCCATAAATCCCCCTAAACTCCCCAGGACCCCAAATCCCCCAAATGCCCTCAAATCCCCCAAGCCCCTGAAATCTCCCCAAAACTCTCCCTCCCCCTCCTCCCCAAGACCCCTCAAATCCTCCCCAAACCCCTCTGTGACCCCCCAAATTCCCCCATGCCCCGAGAACCCCTCAAATTACCCCCGGACCCTCCAAATCCCCTAGTGACCCCCTGAAATCCCCTAATGCCCCACCCCTGGACCCCTCAAACCCACCTTGCTGGCAAAGCGCAGGGAATTGAGGATTCCCCAAATTCTCCTCCAGGGAAATGGTTACAAACATCAGCCTGGGGGAAGGGGGTTAAATTTGGGGGATCTGAGAGTTCCCGAAAATCCTGGAGTCTCAAAGCCTCCTCCAGGACAGCCCAGAACACCCCAAATTTGGGGGTTTGGGGAGATTTGGGGGGAGTTTAGGAGGATTTGGGGAAGGATTTGAGGGGTTCAGAGGGGAATTTGGAAGTGGAATTTGGGAATTTGGAATTTAGGAGAGATTTGGGAAATTTAGGCTTTGGGAGGGTAATTTGGGGATTCAGGAGTGGAATTTTAGGATTCAGGGGTGGAATTTCAGGATTCGGGGTGGGAATTTGAGGGATCTAGAATGGAATTTTGGGATGCAGGGTGGGAATTTTGGAGCTGGCTACTCACACCTTGGCGTTGCCACGAGGCAGTTCTGGAGCAGGAAGGTAAGTTTGCTGTTCCTGTAGGAGACGTGCTGCTCCCTGCCGGGAATTCCGGGGCTCAGGAGCTCCAGTCCCGCTTTTCAGCTCCTCTCCCACTTCCCCACCTCAATCCCACTTTTCCAGCTCCTCTCCCACTTCCCCACCCCAATCCCACTTTTCCCATGTCAATTCCCCATTCCCCACCTCCAGACCCACTTTTCCCACCCTCATTCCATTTTTCCAACTTATTCCACTTTTCCCATCCCAATTCCTATCTCTTATCCCACTTTTCCCATGCCACTTCCCACTTTTCCTATCCCAACTCCCCATTTTTTCCACCTCCAATCCCACTTTTCCCATCCCAATTCCTCATTTTCCAATTTACTCCCATTTTCCCATCCTAATTCCCCATTTTCCTTTTCCCATCCCAATTCCCCATCTCGTCCCACTTTTCCCATTCCTATTCCCCATTTTCTACCTCAATCCCATTTTCACCCTTCAATCCCACTTTTCCCATTTCTTATCCCATTTTCCCATCCCAATTCCCAGTTTCCCCCTCCAATCCCACTTTTCCCAGCCCTCAGCTTCCCCAAATCCCTTCCCAACATTGCCCCAAAACCCTTCCGTTCCCCCAGATTTTTAGGATCCCAGAATTTTCTGTTCCCCCTGAATTCAGGAATTGCCCCCTCAAATTCTTGGAATCTTCCCTTTCCTCAGCTCCTGCTTCCCAAATCCCCCAAATTTCCCCCAAATTTCCCCTCAAAAATTCCCCAAACCCCTCCCTCTTTCCCCAACATTTTTTGGGACTCCCTGGAATTTCAGGAATTCTGGGAATTTCTAGAATCAGGGATTGTGTTACCTTGTTGCACAGGGGCGGTGATGCGAGCCCCAGGGCGCTGAGGCTGGAATTGATGGATTGGGTTTCCCGGAGCCGATCCCGACTGATCCCGACTTTTCCAGCCGCTCCGAGCCCGCCAGGTCCACCAGGGTCAGGGTGGCTGGGAATGGGAATGCAGAGAATGAGGCATTGGGGCAGGAAATGTGGGATTGGGGCTGGAAATGTGGGAATGGGGAATCTGGGACTGGGGCTTGGAAATGTAGGATAAGGGGCAGAAAATGCAGAGATTGGCATTAGGAAATCCAGGATTGGAATTGGTAAATGTGGGATTGGGGTTGGGAAATCAGGCTGAGGGTTGAGAAATGTGGGATTAGGAAATCTGGGATGAGGATGGAAAAATGATGGATTGGGGTTGGGAAATGCAGGATGGGGAGCTGCGAGAAATGTGGGATAAGAGGCATGAAATCCAATCTTGGGGTTGGGAAATCTGGGCTGGGGGTTGAGAAATGTGGGTGGGATTGGGGCTGGAAAATGACAGATTGGGGCTGGGAAATCTGGAATGGGGTTGAAAAATGTGGGATAGGGGTTGGGAAGCGTGGGATTGGGGCTGGGAAATCTGGGGTAAGGGTTGGGAAATGAGGGATTGGGGGCTGGGAAATCTGGGATAGGGGGCAAGAAATCTAGGATTGTGATTGGGAAATGATGGATTGGGGCTGGGGAAGCGTGGGAATGGGAAGTGCAGGGATGGGGGCCCTCACAGGCACAGCGCAGGTCCGTGCCCGCTGCTCCCCCGGATGCGCAGCTGGAACACGGAGTGGCTGCGGGATGAGCGGTTGTTGAGCCCCGTCTGGAGCCACCGAGCGCTGCGAACCTGCCCTCTGCAACAGCTCCAGCACCTGCAACCAACAAACCCCCAAAATGGGGCAATCATTCGAAAATAGGGATAAAACACCCCAAAGCATGGAGAAAACACCCCAAACCCAGCAGAAATCAGCACAAATATGGAGAAAACAGCACAAAATCACGAATTTTCCAAATTCCCCTGAAATCCTCAGAATTCCCAAATTCTCCCCAAATTCCCTCCCAAATCCCCAAGTCCCATCTAAATCCCCCTAGAATTCCCAAACTCTCTCAAATCCTGAGAATTCTGTGTTTCCTACCCCTCCTCTCTTTATCACTTAGGTGAGGTTGGGCATGTGCAGCTCAAATTGCCCCGAAATCCTTAGATCTCCCCAAATTCCATTGGAATCCCCAATTTCCTGGAAATTCAGCCCGAAAGTCTCAAATTTCCCTCTCAGAATTCGAAACTGCCTCAAATCCCAGGAATTCCGTGTCCCCACCTCCTCCTCTCTTTATCAGCCGCTGGGGAGGTTGGACACGTGCAGCTTTAAATTCCCTCAGAAACTCAGAAATCCCTCAGAACTCCCAAATTTCCCCTAAATCCCCAAGTCCCACCTATATCCCTCCCGCATTCCCAAAGCCTTCCAAATCCCGGGAGTTCCGTGTGTTCCCCACCTCCTCCTCGGTCTCCACAGGCTACCCAGGTGAGGTTGGGCACGTGCAACTCGTCGCTGTTGGGGCTGACCCGCGGATGTCCAGGTCGACGCGCGCTGCTTGCTGACAAGCAGCAAATCCACTGAGGGACTCGTTGTAGAATTTCCAGGAAACTGGCTGAGAAATGGTACTAAAACCGTCTCAGTCGCACCCCAAATCCAGGATTCATCCCAAAAACCACGATCCCGTGGTTTCTTGGGAATTACCTGCCAGCCTTTGCCTGCCAGGTCGTGGGTGCTCTGGAAGAGGTGCTGGACGGCCCTCGGGATCATCCCGCGGGATTCGGGGGCTCCCGGAGGTTCCGGCCCTTCCATCGTGAAGGTTTGCCGCTTCCCGTCTGCCCGTGGCGAAGATGCACACGGGGTAGCCATCCAGGGCAGACTGGGAATGGGAATGCACGGCAATGTGGGGAGTGGGAAGTTTGGGGGGATTTGGGGGATCAGAGAGGATTTGGGAGGAATTTAGGAATTCTAAGGGGATTTGGGAATTCTAAGGGGGTTGCAAAAAGGCTTGATGGGAATTTGGGGGGCATTCAGAGGAAAATTTGGGGATTCAGGGAAATTCAGGGAATTTGGGGGAAAATTTGGGGGACTTGGAGGATATTCAGGGGATTTGGGGGGAAATTCAGGGAATTCGGGGGGAAAATTCAGGGGATTTCGGGGAAAATTCAAGGGATTGGGGGGAAATTCAGGGGATTTGGGGGGTCAGATGGAGGATTTGGGAATTCTGAGGGAGGTTTTGGAAGGGGATTTGGGGAATTTCAGGTGATTTGGGGGGGATATTCAGGGGATTTGGGGGGGATATTCAGGGGACTTGGGATATTCAGGGGATTTGGGGGGATATTCAGGAGATTTGCGGGGATATTCAGGAGATTTGCGGGGATCAGAGGGAGGATTTGAAAAGAGTTTAGGAATTCTATGGGGAGTTGGGAATTCCAGAGGGTTTGGGAAGAGGCTTGATAGGAATTTGGAGGGATTCAGGGAAATTTGGGGAAATTTAGGGGATTTGGGGAGTCAGAGGGAGGATTTGGGAATTCTGAGGGGGTTTGGGAGGGGTTTGGGGGATCTGGGGCAAATCGGAGGGAAATCCAGGAAATTTGGGGGGACTTGGGGAGTCAGAGGATTTGGGAAGAACTGAGGAATTCTAAGGGGATTTGGGAATTCTGGGCAGGATTGAGAATTGTGGAAGGGATCGGAAAGAGTTTTGGGGAGAAATTCAGGGAACTCAGGGCGTCAGAGGAAGATTTGGGAAAGAGTTGGGAATTCTGAGGGGATTTGGAGGAGCTTTGGCAGGGGAATTGGGGTGAATTTAATGGATTTTGGAGTTCAGGTGAGTTTTGGAAGGCATCTGGACAAGCACTTGCATCTCCTGGAATATTTCCCGCTGGGAAAAGCTCGAGGAGTGGGAGGGTGGGGTTGGATTTGAGGGGCTTAGGTGGAAACTAGGGGAATTTCATGGAATTTTTGGGGTCAAGTGGGATATTTTAGGATACAGGTGAGTTCTAGTGGAAGCACACCTGGACCAAGAGCTGCTGGATCTCCTGGAATATTCCCCACTGGAAGCTCAGGTGGGATTCAGTGAGGGGAGGATTCAGGTGGGATGGAGCAGGATTTGGAGTGGAATTCCTGGGATTCTGGAGCTCAGGGGCAGATGTTTTTGGGGATGCAGGAAGGGGAGTTTTGGGAGGCACCTGGACAAGTAGCTGGATCTCCTGGAATATTTCCTGCTGGGAAGCTCAGGTGGGAACACTGCGGTCGAAAGTGAAGTCGTAGCGCAGCTCCGGCGCGCCGCTCCCGCCCACGTGGGACTGTGGGGAAAAAAATGGGAATTTTGGGGGGGGAAAATGGATGTTTTTGAGGAAAAAGGGGAGTTGGAGGGGGAGCAGGGGCAAGGACATTTTGCCCCCAAAAGAACCTTTTGCTTCACAAAAGGCCTTTTGGAAGGAAAAAGGATGTTTTTGAGGGAAAAAGCAGGATTTTTGAGGGGAGAAAAAGGGATTTTTGAGAAGAAAAAGGGATTTTGAGAAGAAAAAGGGATTTTGAGGAAGAAAAAAGGGGTTTTTGAGGGAAGGAACAGAATTTTGAGGGAGAAAGAACGGTATTTTTGAGGGAAAAAGTGAAATTTGTGAGGGGAAAAGACATTTTTAAGAGAAAAGGGGATTTTGAGGGGAAAAACATTTTTGAGGAGAAAAAACATTTATGGAAGGGGCCATTTTGAGAGGGGCAAAAGGGATTTTTGAGGAGCCATTTTGGGTGCACCCTGCTCACCTCATCAGGCCGGGTGAGGGACGAGGTGCTTTGGGGTCCTGGGGGAGAAGCGCAGGTGCTGCAGCCCCGCTGCCGCTCTGACTCCTCCGGCAGCACCGGCCGCACGCGGCAGAACACACGGATGTTCCCCTGGAAAACAGGGAAGAAACAGGATTTAGGGATTTCAGGAAGTTTGGGGGAGTCCCTCATAAATCCTCCCCTCCAGGCCCACTTTGAGCTCCTGGATGTCGATTTGTGGAGCGGCGCGCTCCATCTCCAGCAGGTGGATCCGCTCTTCCTGCTGATCCAGGAGAGGATTTTGGGATCTTTCCACCTCCTGGAGCGCAGCCATCTGGTCCAGCTTCATTTGCAGCTGCTCCTGGATCTGCGCCATGTGAGCCTGGGGAGAGGAAGAGGGGTGAAAATGGCACAAAAAGGGCAAAAAAAAGGTGGAATTTGGGCAAAATTCCCATGGTTTTCCCAATTTTCCTCATTTTGAGATGCCCCAAGGGCTTTTGACGTAAAAGAAAAGCCACAATTGGAACAAATCCCCAATTTTTTTCCCCTTTTTCTCCCACAGTCTGAGAGCCCCCTGAGGTATTTTTGGTTTGAAACCCAGTAACCGTGGTACAAATTCCCATTTCTTGCCTTTTTCCCTTGACTCCTCCCAGTTTCCAGCCACTCTGTGAGAATTTTGGGTGCAAAAACCGAGGAATTGATGCTACCCTCAGATTTCCTGCCTTCCTCCCCCTTTGGGACCCCTTGGTGCATTTCACATTGGAAAGCACTGAGAAGCGGCTCTGGATTCCCAATTTCCCCCCTCCTCCCCAGATATTTTTCCAGGAATTCCAGGCTGCATGTCATGGATTCAGGTGGCTGAAGTTTTGGTAACAGGGGGCCATAGAGATAATTTCGGTTAGAAGCTACTAGAAGCTTTTGCTGTTGTATGAAAAAGCCAATGATAGCCAGTTCAGGATGGAATTCCTACCACTAGCCAATGGTATTGGCTTCTGTGATTGATAACATATTTAAGAACACAGGGAGAGAAGCTGGAGAGAAGAGCAGAGGAAAGCATGAGATAGCAATGTAGGCTCCAAATTCAGTGTAGCAGGAGGGGAAGGAGAGGCCCAGAGGCCACCCTCTCCCCCTCCAGCAGAGAAAGACTGAAAGTCAGACCCCTGCCACCTGTGTAAGATTACTGGTGTGAGGAGATCCCCCTACAGCTCATGTAGAAGCCCACACTGGAATAAGTGGTTGCACAAGGAAGGTGAGACTTCGTGGGAGGCCTAAGATGAAACAGAGTCTTGCTGGAGACCTGTGGCCCATGGAGAGGGAAACCTACGCTGGAGCAAGTTGTCCCCAGGCAGGACTTGTGGCCCTGTGGGGGATCTACACTGATGCAGCTGATTTGTGGCTCAAGGGACAGCAGATTAGGGAAGAACTGTGGCCCGAGGATGGACCCACGCCGGAGGCGTCTGTCGAGGAGTGTCCCATGGGGAGGGACCCACAGGAAACAGGAAAGGACTCAAAGCCATCACCCCCTGTAACTGTGGTAACGACCATTGGTGAAGCAAGTCCATGGAGACCATCAGAATGCAGAGAGAGAGAGAACTTCTGCGCCTGATGGAAAAGTGACCCCCAGGACAGTGGACTGGGAAGAATTCCTGTCTAAGAGATGGATTTTAACAGTGGCAGAAGCAGCCACTGGCTGTGACTTCCTCCTCCCTTTCCCATCTCCCTGCGCTGTTGGGAGAAGGACTGGGAACATGGAGGGAAGGGGAGTGGAGAAAAGGTGTTGTGTTTTAAGACTGTTTTATCCTTTTACTCTTTAGTTCTTATTCTCTTAGCAGTAAATCGAGCTTTTAGTTGAAGTCTGTTAGCAATAAATTTAAGTTCTATTCACTTTGAATCTGTTTGCTTGTGACAATTAATTACTAAGCCAGTCTCCCAGTTTTTATCTCTCCTCAGGAATTCTCTGACTGGTTTTTGCTTTTAGAGGGGGGAAGAGGGGAGAAAAGTAAGTGTTTAAAATCCAGCCAGGGTTGAAACCCTGACACCGCACCTTTGTGTTCTCTAGGTTTTCTGACAGTGCTTGCTCCCGAGCTCTGCCCTCATCCCGCTCCCGAGCGCTGCTGCTCCTCCTCCTCCAGACGCCGCTTTTCCAGAGCCAAACCCTCGGCCAGGGAGCGGCTCCGCTCCAGCTGCACCTCCAGGGAGCTGAGGGGAAAGTGGGGGGAAATCGCATGAAAATGGGCAATCCCCGAATTTGGGGCAGGGCCGGGGCCATTCAGGGAAGATTCCTGAGGGATTCCGGGGGGATTGAAAGGAAATGGTGAGAGATTTCGGGGGATGGTTTGAAGGGTTCTGAGGGGCTTCTGTGGCAGCCTTGAGGGAACTGGGGGATTTGGAGGGAATTTTTACGATTTGGGGGGGACTTTTGTGGGGATCCTTGAGAGGATCTCAGAAAATTCCCATTTTGAGGGATTTTGAGGAAATCTTTGGAAGTTGAGGCGATTTGGGGAAATTCTGGAGCAGCTGGAGAGAATTGGGGAATTTTTGAAGGGTTTGGGGAAATTTTAGGGATACTGGGGAAATTTCAGGGGATTATTTGAAGGGTTCTGAAGAAATTTTGTGGGATCTTAAGGGGTCGGAGGGATTTTGAGGAAATTCTGGCTATTTTTGGACCAAGAGCCACCCCAGTATGCTTCCAGTCACATACAGTATGATCCCAGTCAGTCCCACTATAATCCCAGTCACTCCCAGTATGATCCCAGTTGCTCCATCCCAGGCCTGTGCTCTGCAACATCTCCATCAGTGACTTGGGCACAGCCCTGGAAGGGACACTGAGCAAGTCTGGAGATGACACAAAGCTGGGAGGAGCTGCTGAGTCCCCAAGGGCAGGGAGGCCCTGCAAAGACCTCGACAGATCCAAGGGCTGGGAATCACCAACCATGGGAAGTTCAACAGGGGGAAGGGCCGGATTGTGCCCTGGGATGGGGCAGCCCCAGCTGGACGGACACACTGGGAATGAGAGGCTGGGAAGCAGTGCCGGGAAAGGGCCCTGGGGGTGCTGGTGGGTGCCAGTTGGCCCTGAGTCCGCAGTGCCCTGGCAGCCAGGA
>NW_026088039.1:0-21629 GCF_022539395.1 Myiozetetes cayanensis
TGATGTCACTTATGTCTTATGTGATGTCACCGATGTCCCTGTGACATCACAACTGTCTCTTTGTTTTCACTAATCCCCTGTGATGACACTCGTCCCCAGTGATGTCACCAATGTCCATTTCATTAGGGTTAGGGGTTAGGGTTAGGCATAGGATTAGGTTTTAGGGTTAGGGTTAGGGGTAAGGGTTAGGTTAGGGTTAGGTTTTAGGTAACGTTTGGGTTAGAGTAAAGTTTAGGGTTAGGGTTGGGGTTAGGGTTTAGGATTAGGGTTTAGGGTTAGGATTTAGGTAACTTTTTGGTTAGAGTAAGGAATAGGGTTACGATTAGGGTTAGGGTTAGGGTTAGGGTTAGGGTTAGGGTTAGAGTTAGGGTTGAATGAGGCAAACCCCACCTTTCTCTTGCCCTTCTCGGTGTGTGGGGCGAAAATCGCCCTTGTCAGGGAGCCCCTGCAGGCTCTGCCCCTCCGGTGATCCAACAGCGGCCCCTGCTGACCGGGATTGGAATTGCGCCAAAAATGAGGAATACTAGACTGTTCCTGTTTTTTTGAGAGGGATTTTTGGTGCAGGATTACTTGGTTGGTCTTGTGCTCTTTCATTGTTCTGCCAACACACATATATCCTTTAATAAAGGACTGTTGTTTTTGCTTTCTCCATACTTCCTCCCCGTACTTGGAGCCTCCTAATTTCGGATTTACAATTGCTTAGATGGAGGAGTTTGGTCTTCCTCATAACTCATATTCCTTAGCCAAACACTTGTGTTTCATTAAACTGAGAGAGGTGCAAATTCATGCTTTGTTTACAGCCCAGAGATCTTCAAGGCTCTTCCCATTTGCCTCTGGCCCTCTCAGAGAACTTGTGTGGACACCTTCCCTGCCTGCACCAGAGGATTTCACAAAACTGGGAGGGAGGGTGTATTTCATGAGGTACCTGAGGGGTGTTTTGAGGCCTCTCCAAGCAAATGTTTCCTTCAGGAGAGCTAAAACCAGGACAGTGGGGGGAACAGCAGAAACACACCTTCTCCAGGAATGGCAGCGCTTCCAGGAATTCCCAGCACGTGCCCACAGATCCTCCCAGAGGGGTGAGGCAGACATCAAGGTTCGATGGGAATGCCCTGTTTGGGATAACTTAGGAGATGGCTGCATCCCCTCTCCCTTACCCAGAGGCTGGAGATGCTGCTGTCTGGGAGCAGGAGGTGCCTGTGTGGGGGTTCAGCACCGCTGGCTCGGTGCAAGTACAAGAAGCGTTTGGACGATACTCCCGGGCACGTGGTGTGACTCTGGGGGATGGTCCAGTGAAGGTTCAGGAGTTGGACTCGATGATCCTTGTGGGTCTCTTCCAACTTGGAATACTGGGGGTGATTCTGTGAAGTTCCACAGGGCTGTGTGTGAGCAGAGAGCAGGGGCTGAGCAAAGCAGAGCAGGGCAATGGCAGCACAGCCCTTGAGCACTGTGAGGACACAGCACAGGATCCAGATCCAGAGGGGAATGGCTGACCCTGGAAGAAGGGTGGGTCACAATGTGGACAAAACATATCCAGGAGGAAAGAATAGTGGGAAAGACTCACAAGTTATCACTTCCCTCTAACAGGAAATATTGTCTTAGTTGGGGGGTTGTTGTCTGTTAGAGAAATGTAGAACTCATGATTCTTGGTGTCCTGTGCAGGGACCATCCCAGACACTGAACTCCTCCCCCAGCTTCCATCTTGATCCTTTAGATGAATGTGGAACCAACCAGCTCATGCAAATCTGCCCAACTGGCTGACATGGGCTTTTAGAAAAAGAGAAGAGACCAGAGAAGGTGTGAATGGGGAGAGGAAGCAGTGAGCAGGATATGCCATTCCAGCCCAGTCAGATCCCAGCTGATGAACCTCCTCATGTCCTGGTGGTGGCAGCTGGGCATCCTTGGCCCTGATGCTGAGGGTCCCTGAGTGTGTGAGGAGGGAATCCTTCACCATTGGTGGCTGTGCCTGCCTGGGAGCTGGACCCACTGCCTGGGAGGAGAAAGGCACAGGCTGAGAGCCTGCAGCTCCCCCAGGTGCTGCACACACTGAGACACTGTGGGGATCCCAGATCCACCATCTGTCATCTGTGAGGATCAAGAAATGAATGCCCTGCCCAGCTGTGGTTCTGGAGAGAGCTCAGTCCTGTGCCCCTTCCATTACTGAGGATTACTTCCATTCCCATTACTGAGGATTTACTAGAGAAGAATTTTCCCACCCACTTCTCCTTTTTCTCCTGTTTGACACCACTCCAAACCCAGTTTTTCTGTGGTTTGTGGTTCCAGGTGGATGGTTCTGATGCCTAAAGCATTTCAGCACCTCCCAGGTGTTACACTCTGCCCTGATCCCGTTGGGAAGTGTTGAAAATCACCCTCTTTTGTTCAGAATCCCCTGGGGGCTGAAGGAAGCAATCATCCTCCTGCCTTCCCCAAAGCAGCTCTGCCCATCACTGCTGCACGCCTGATCCACACAGCCTGTGTCCTGCCCTGTGCCCAGGACACGCCCTGTCCTGCCCCTCTCAGCAGCACTCCAGTGCTCCTCCCTCCTAGACATATTCTGTCCACATTGTGACTCACCCTTCTTCCAGGGTCAGCCATTCCCCTCTGGATCTGGATCCTGTGCTGTGTCCTCACAGTGCTCAAGGGTTGTGCTGCCATTGCCCTGCTCTGCTTTGCTCAGCCCCTGCTCTCTCCTCACACACAGCCCTGTGGAACTTCACAGAATCACACCCAATATTCCAAGTTGGAAGGGACCCACAAGGATCATCGAGTAATCCTGGACCAAAAATCCCCCTCAAAAAAAGGGAACAGTCCGGTATTCCTCGCTTTTTGGCACAATTCCAATCCCGGTCAGCAGGGGCCGCTGTTGGATCACCGGAGGGGCAGAGGCTGCAGGGGCTCCCTGACAAGGGCGATTTTCGCCCCACACACCGAGAAGGGCAAGAGAAAGGGGATGTTTCTGCCTCATACAACCTTAACTCTAACCCTAACCCAAACCCTAATCGTAACCCTATCCCTTACTCTAACCAAAAATTTACCTAAACCCTAAATTTAACCCTAAACCCTAACCCTAACCCTATCCTTTATTCTAACCCAAACATTACCTAAAACCTAACCCTAATCTAACCCTTACCCCTAACCCTAACCTTAAAACCTAAGCCTAAATGTAAGCTTAAGACTTACCCTAAACCCTAACCCCCTAACCCTAACCCTAACCCTTAACCCCAACCCAAACCCTAAATCCTAAACCCTAAGCCTGACCCCTAACCCTAATGAAAGGGACATTGTTGACATCACTGCAGATGAGTGACATCACAGGGGATTGGAGAAAACAAAGAGACAGCTGTGATGTCACAGAGACATCGGTGACATCACATGGGATATCAGTGACATCACAAGTACATTGCTAATATCAGCGACATCAGTGACATCATCAGAGACAATGGTGACATCACAGGGGTCTGGTGACATCACAGGGACATGGGTGACATCACTGAACACCAGTGACATCCCAGGTGACTGGTGAAAACAAAGGAACAGCCATGATGTCATTGGGAAATCGTTGAAATCATGGGGATGTGGTGTCACCTCTGGGGACAATGGTGACATCACAGGGACAGCAATGACATCATTGGGGACCAGTGACATCACAGGGTACTGGTGACAACAGTGGCACAGCCGTGATGTCTCAGGGGACATCGCTGACATAACAACAACGTTGGTGACATCACAGGGGACAGTGGTGCCATCACAGGGATGTTGATGACATCACTGGGGACCAGAGGCCTCACAGAGGAGCCTTGAAAACAAAGGGACAACCCTGATGTCACAGGGACATCGGTGACTTTACAGGGACAAGATTGATATTACAGAGACACCAGTGACATCACAGGGGACTAATGAGAACAAAGGCTAAGCCCTGTTGTCACAAGGACATCAGTGACACCACAGGGGACGTCAGTGACTTTACAAGGACAGGGGTGACATCACAGAGACACCAGTGACAACATCGGGGACATTGCTGACAACACAGGAGACACTGGTGACATCACAGGGACCTCACTATTACAAATTACAGGGGACTGGTGAAAACAAAAGGAACAGCTGCGATGTCACAGAGCCATCGGTGAAGTCAAAGGCATCTGGTGACATCACAGGGACATCGGTGACCTCATGGTGCCACCGCTGGGGACAGTACTGACATCACAGAGACAGCAGTGACATCACTGGGGACCACTGACATCACAGGGGACTGTTGACAACAAAGGGACAGACATGATGTCACAGGGACATTGGTGACATCACAGGGGACAGTGATGACATGACAGGGAGATAAGTGACATCACAGGGGACTGCTGACAAGAAAGGGAGAGCTGTGATGTCACAGGGACCTCACTGACATGGATGACATGATGGGGACATGGTGCCACAGCTCAGCAAAGTGATGACAACACAGAGACACCAGTGACATCACAGGGGACATTGATGACTTCACAAGGCCAGAGGTGACATCATAGAGACACCAGTGACATTATCGGTGTCAGTGGTGACATGCCAGGGACATGGGTGACGTCATTGGGGACCAGTGACATCACAGGGGACTGGTGACAACAAATGATAGCCGTGATGTTACAGAGAGATCGCTGAAATCACAGGGGACATCAATGGCTTCACAACAACAGTGGTGACATCACAGAGACTCCAGTGACAGCATTTGGTACCAGTGACATCACGTGGGACTGTTGAAAACAAAGGGACAACCCTGATGTCAGAGGGACATCGGTGTCTTAACAAAGAAAGGGTTGAAATTATAGAGACACCAATGAAATCATTGGGGACATTGCTGATGTCACAGGGGATAGTGGTGACATCACAGGGACAGAGGTTACATAATTGGGGAACAGTGGCATCACAGGGGACTGATAATAACAAAGGGACAACAGTGATGTCACAGCAACATTGGTGACATCACTGGGACATGGTGCCACTTTTGGGGACAGTGGTGACACCACAGAGACAGCAGTGACATCAATGGGGACATCTGTGACATCACAGGGGACATTGTTGATTCACAAGGCAAGGGATGACATCACACAGACTCCAGTGACATTAGTTGTGACACTGGTGACATCACAGGGGAAAGTGGTGACATCACTGGGGACCAGTGACCTCACAGGGGACTGTTGACAACAAAGAGACAGTTGTGATGTCACAGGGAACTGGTGACATCACAGGGGACTTGAGTGACATCACAAGGAGAGGGGTGACATCATAGAGACACCAGTGACAATGTCAGGGACATCTGTGACATCAGAGGGGACAGGGGTGACATCATTGGGGATCAGTGACATCACAGGGGAGTGTTGACAGCAAAGGGACAGCCGTGATGGAACAAAGTCATCGGTGACATCACAGGGGTCTGGTGACATCAGAGGGACATCGGGGACATCAAAGGGACATGGTGGCACTGCTGGGCACAGTGGTGAAATCACAGGGACAGCAGTGACATCATTGATGACCAGTGAGATCACAGGGGACTACTTACAGCAAAGAGAGAGCTGTGATGTCACAGGGACATTGGTGACATCACAGGGGGTGGAGGTGAACACAAAGAGACACCACTGATATCATTGGGGACATTGATGACATCACATGGGACAGTGGTGACATCACACAGACATCAGTGATATCACTGGGGAGCAGTGATGTCCCAGAGGACTGGTGACAAGAAAGGGAATCCTGTGATGTCACAGGGATGTCGCTGACATCGAAGGTGACAGGTGACATCAGAGGGAAATTGATGACATCACAGGGACATAATGCCACCGCTGGGGACAGTGGCATCACTGGTGACCAATGACATCACAGGGGACTGCTGACAACAAAGGGACAGCCGCGATGTCACAGGGAGACCTCTGACATGACAGGGGACATCGGTGACATCACAAGGCCAAGTGTGACATCACAGAGACACCAGTGACATTATTGGTGACACTGGTAGCATCACAGGGGATAGTGGTGACATTCCAGGTTCATAGATGATATCATTGGGGACCAGTGACCTCACAGGAAACTGTTGACAACAAAGGAATAGCTGTGATGTCACAGGGACATCACTGCCTTCGGTGACATGACAGGGACATGGTGCCACGGCTCAGCACGGTGGTGACATCACATGGGGTGGAGGTGACAACACAGAGACACCAGTGATATCATTGGGGACAGTGGTGAAATCACAGAGGAACCTGTGAAATCATAGGCAATTGTTGCCAACAAAGGGAAAGCCGTGATGTCACAGGGACATTGGTGACATCACAGGGACATGGTGCTACTGTTGAGGACAGTGACAGAGACAGCAGTGGCATCATTGGGGACCAGAAATATCATTGGTGACAACAAAGGGAAAGCCGTGATGTCACAGGGACATCGATGACATCACAGGGGACCTGGAGAACCACACAGAGATGACAGTGACATCATGGGGGATTATTGATGACATCACAGGGGACAGTGGTGACATTACATGGACAGCAGTGACATCATTGTGGACCAGTGACATATCCCAAGGACATCAGTGACATCATTGGGAACATCAGTGACTTCACAATGACAGGGGTGACACCTCAGAGATACCAGTGACATTATCAGTGTCGTGGTTTTGCCCACCAGCCCGTCCCTGGGGCTGAGGATGGTTTTGTCCAGGTGATTTCCGGACAAAAAACCAATCAAAAAGTTCAGTGACGCCTTTGCTAATTACATCTTTAAGAAAACGGAAGAGAAGGTTGTGGCGCAGTTGAAATTAGGAATAGCAGCCATGTAGAAGGGTAGCGGGCCCGAGGAGGGCCAAGGCCCCCTCCTCCCCCGGCTTGGGCCGGGGGGGGGGCAGGTGTAGTACTGAAGCCTCCCTTCTGTCTTGTGAGACAGTGAAGAAAAAAAAGTTTAAAAGACGAACTGCTTAGATGAGAAACCGCTACCGAAGAATTCCAGCCATGAGATAACAGGATTTTCAAGGTCGAAGCTGGCAGCACAGGAAAGAGAAGAAAAGTTCGAAGGGGGGAGAACTGGTTTTTTTCTCCCTTCCGCTCTCCCTCCCTTCAGCAGGGTAAAGACTGAAAAATAAAACCCTGCCACCTGTAGAAGTTTACTGGGGTGAAGAGACCCCCATGCGGCTCACAGAGGAGCTTGTGGATGCACCAGAGATTTGTGACTTTAACAGAGAGAAAGCCTTATGCTGGAGTAAAAGCAGCTCAGATGAGGCAGAGTCCTGTTAAAGACTTTGTGACCCTCGAAGGGATCGATGCTTATGCTGAAGCGAGACGGCTCAGATAAGCTTGGGATCTCAGTGAGAGATCCATGCTGCTGCTGTTGAAGATTTATGACCCTGACGGGTATTAGAACCTACGCTGGAACACAAAACGGTTCAGGTAGGGATGTTGGGATCCATGTGTGGGATCCGTGCTGCTGGTGCTAGAGAGAACCTACACTGGAGCAGAAAATGGCTCAGGTGGGATATTGGGATCCGAGTAAGGGATCCAGACTGGACCCATGCCGAGAAGTCAATCAAGGACTGTTCTCCCATGGGGAGGGACCTCCATAGGGAAACAGGGGTGAACTCTTAAACCATTATCCCCTGTAACCCTGTGGAAGAAGATCCATAGTAAGCAAGTGTCCCCTTGCAAGTCTATGGAAGGAAACCCTTCAGGACCTGGGTAACCCTCAGCCTTCGGTTTTAACCCAGGAGGGGGGTAGGCCCAGCCCTGGAGGCCAACACAGAATAAGAGAGAGATAAAGAAGTTCCAACTGCGACGAAAGTGCTGCAGAGTTACTGGAGAGAGAGAGAGCTGGAATTCTGAGAACAGAAAAGGACTGCTTCTCCTCCTTGGACTGATATAAAGGGAGGTGGGGGGAGAAGTATCTTTTGTAAATACATAGTACCTTTTACTCAAGTAGAATTGTTGTAAATATAATTCTTTAGTTTTAGTTTGTTAATAATAAATACTCATACTTTTTTTAATTCAGTCTCTTTTTGTCTGCATAAACCTTCTCTCAACTGATAGTAATTGTATGTGGGGGTATAAAAGTAAATTGAACCAGAACAAAACCACGACATTTTTTGGTGGAGAATGCGGGCAGAGACTGCCCAGAAAGGCAGTGACTGAATCAAACCCCAACATTTTTAGTGCCTCATGTGAGGAATTGGCTATAATGATTTTAAGATAACTGAGAAAAAGGTCTGCAGACAAAAATAGACTGACCATGTGTACTGTGGTTGTAGTAAAAAGAGAATAATAGAGTTAAATATTATAGTGATGTTGTTTTAAGTTTTAATAGAGTAATTTTTAGTTATAGTTTGTCTATTTATAATTGTATGTTTATTGTAAAACTTAAGATTTCTTGAAATGTAATTCGCAAAGGCGAAGGGGGGAGTTGTCGTGGTTTTGCCCACCAGCCCGTCCCTGGGGCTGAGGATGGTTTTGTCCAGGTGATTTCCGGACAAAAAACCAATCAAAAAGTTCAGTGACGCCTTTGCTAATTACATCTTTAAGAAAACGGAAGAGAAGGTTGTGGCGCAGTTGAAATTAGGAATAGCAGCCATGTAGAAGGGTAGCGGGCCCGAGGAGGGCCAAGGCCCCCTCCTCCCCCGGCTTGGGCCGGGGGGGGGCAGGTGTAGTACTGAAGCCTCCCTTCTGTCTTGTGAGACAGTGAAGAAAAAAAAGTTTAAAAGACGAACTGCTTAGATGAGAAACCGCTACCGAAGAATTCCAGCCATGAGATAACAGGATTTTCAAGGTCGAAGCTGGCAGCACAGGAAAGAGAAGAAAAGTTCGAAGGGGGGAGAACTGGTTTTTTTCTCCCTTCCGCTCTCCCTCCCTTCAGCAGGGTAAAGACTGAAAAATAAAACCCTGCCACCTGTAGAAGTTTACTGGGGTGAAGAGACCCCCATGCGGCTCACAGAGGAGCTTGTGGATGCACCAGAGATTTGTGACTTTAACAGAGAGAAAGCCTTATGCTGGAGTAAAAGCAGCTCAGATGAGGCAGAGTCCTGTTAAAGACTTTGTGACCCTCGAAGGGATCGATGCTTATGCTGAAGCGAGACGGCTCAGATAAGCCTGGGATCTCAGTGAGAGATCCATGCTGCTGCTGTTGAAGATTTATAACCCTGACGGGTATTAGAACCTACGCTGGAACACAAAACGGTTCAGGTAGGGATGTTGGGATCCATGTGTGGGATCCGTGCTGCTGGTGCTAGAGAGAACCTACACTGGAGCAGAAAATGGCTCAGGTGGGATATTGGGATCCGAGTAAGGGATCCAGACTGGACCCATGCCGAGAAGTCAATCAAGGACTGTTCTCCCATGGGGAGGGACCTCCATAGGGAAACAGGGGTGAACTCTTAAACCATTATCCCCTGTAACCCTGTGGAAGAAGATCCATAGTAAGCAAGTGTCCCCTTGCAAGCCTATGGAAGGAGACCCTTCAGGACCTGGGTAACCCTCAGCCTTCGGTTTTAACCCAGGAGGGGGGTAGGCCCAGCCCTGGAGGCCAACACAGAATAAGAGAGAGATAAAGAAGTTCCAACTGCGACGAAAGTGCTGCAGAGTTACTGGAGAGAGAGAGAGCTGGAATTCTGAGAACAGAAAAGGACTGCTTCTCCTCCTTGGACTGATATAAAGGGAGGTGGGGGGAGAAGTATCTTTTGTAAATACATAGTACCTTTTACTCAAGTAGAATTGTTGTAAATATAATTCTTTAGTTTTAGTTTGTTAATAATAAATACTCATACTTTTTTTAATTCAGTCTCTTTTTGTCTGCATAAACCTTCTCTCAACTGATAGCAATTGTATGTGGGGGTATAAAAGTAAATTGAACCAGAACAAAACCACGACAATCAGTGACACTGGTGACATCACAGGGACATCCATGACGTCTTTGGGGACTAGTGACCTTGCAGGGGAATGGTGACAACAAAGAGATAGTTGTGACAACCACAGTGATGTTGGGGACATTGGTGACTTCACAAGGACAAGGGTGACATTACAGAGACAGCCACCCCTGGAGCCCCCCCGCTACCAAAACCCACCCAGAGAAACCCACGACACCCAGTGACTTCCACTTGCCCCAGGATGGTCCCAGTTCCCATCAGTGTGATCCCAGTCACTCCCAGTTCACGCCAGTTGCCTCCAGCATGCACCCTGTCACTCCCAGTTACTCCCAGTTGTTTCCAGTATGATCCCTCTGCACTGCAGGGACTTGGAGAGGCTTTCTGAAAGATCCTACAAGCTGTGAGATGTGGCAGCTTTAGGAGATCCCTTCAGGAAGGGAAGTTTAGGTGTCCTACAGCCAGAGAATTCTTCAGTTAAATCCTGTGAATGTTTCTTGTGTAGTGAGAGCTCAATCCCCTCCCAGCCCAGGCTGCCTCTCATCTCTCTGCCTTTTCTCCTGTGCCCTGGGTGCTGCAGGCAGTGCCCTCAGCCCTGCTGGGCTGTGCAGAGGAGCTGCTCTTAGGTAGAGTTGTCTCTTTGAAGCTGTTCTTGGTTGCCAGGAGCTCCCTGTGTGCCAGGAACCCAGCCCAGCTCAGCAGCACAGCAACAGCCCCAGGCATTTCATCACCCTCGGGTGCTTTGGGGATGAGTCCCTGAACATCAGACCCTGAGGAGAGTTGCAGGAACCTCTTGAGAAACCCAAGTGAGATTCAAACTGTAAAGTTTCTTGTAGTGTTAATGGGTCCCACTGAGGGATCCAACTGAGAAAAGATCTTGTTAGAGCACAAAGCTGGAAACTGTGATGCCAGGTCAGAGAGTCACAAAATCATCAAGGTTGGAAGAGACCTTCAGGATCTTCTGGCCTAACTGTCAACCAACACCACCATAATTACCCCTAAACCACATCCCAAAGTACCATATCCAGATGCCATCTGAACACTGCCAGAGACTCCATCACCTCCATAAGAATCTTAGTCCAATACCTAAACATTCAGTGAAAAATGAATCTAGAGACTCAAGATGCACTGTTTCTAAAATTGCCAATAGAGCAAACAATGATTGTCAACAAATATTAAGGTCCCTCAAAGATCCTACTCCAATGGACATGGTTAAAGAGTGTCGCAATGTAGGATCCAACACTTACAACAAATCCCTACTAACTGAAGTCCTGGCAGTGTAATAACAACAGAAGGAGGCTACGTGTCACCACTGCACACAAACAGGACATTTTAAAAGGGATTGCCCTCAGCTGAAAAGAAGAGCACCTACAGTACCACCCAGCTTGTGTTCCCCATGCCAAAAGGGATTGCCCTGGGCCAGTGACTGTAGATCACTCTTGGACAGAGAGGGGAGGCCGCTTTCACCGAAAGCTGCACAAAGGCTGGCCTCGATTTCGGGAAATGGGGAGCCGAGCATGAAGGGCAGCGTGATGATAAAAAATGCCCCACAAGTCAAGCACACCCAGCTGCTCCCCTCACTCTCAGACAGAGACCCAGAGCAAGTGTCTCTAGAGTGGAGTTGGCATCTCCCCACCAACTCACAATAAGCAGTGATAACTACCAAAAAGGTCACGTGAGACCAACGAATAACCTTCCAGTACCTGCTGGAAAATACATTTTAACTGGGACTACTCCATCTAATGATACAGGGTTAACAGTTATCCCACAATCAGTGACTGTAGACAACCCTAAGGCATTAGAAGTGACTGTAAAAGCTCTATTTCCACCCATGGAGCAAGACACAGAAACACTCATTGCCAGTTTAACCCCCATTGCTGTAGGGGGGACACTTTGGACTCTATGCCCATGGTCCAGTGGTCACAGTCCGTTTTACTCCATCGACCAATGCAGATCTGCAGGGTATTTTTTCTTAACGCTAACCAATGTGCTCAAGTTAAAGGTCTTACAGACACAGGAGCAGATGTCACGATCTTTGCGGAGAGCGACTGGACGAAGGAATGGAGCACTACGGAGCCCTGCATCGACATCAAAGGGGTAGGAGGAGCCCAGACACCACTCCAAAGTGTCTCCACTTTACTGATTGAAGGACCAGAAGGTAAAACTGCCTCAACAAAGCCCTATGTCCTTAATATCCCAATGACCCTCTGGGGGAGAGATATGGTAGGACAACAGGGAGTCCAATTAACTCCCTCAAATTTAGTTTAAAGGCCACTACTGGTGAGCCTCAATCTCCTGTCCTCACATGGCTCTCTGACCAGCCAAACTGGGTATCCCAGTGGCCCCTTAAGGGAGAGAAATTGCAGGAAATCAACCTACTAGTACATGAACAACTAGCAAAAGGAGATATTGTGCCAACTGATAGTCCCTTGACTTTCCCCATTTTTACCATACAGAAGTCCAATGGAAAGTGGAGACTGCTACAGGATTTAAGAGAACTCCATAAAATAATAGGACTGATGGGGGCTCTCCACCCAGGACTTCCATCACCAACAATGATACCTTCACAGTGGCCTATTGTTCTTACTGATAGAAAAGATAATTTCTTTAACATTGCATTAAACCCTAAAGACTCTCGTAGGTTCACCTTTACAGTGCCTTCCATCAATGCAGCAGAACCATCTCAGTGTTATCACTGGACAGCCCTCCCACAACGAATGAGGAACAGCCCCTCTGTTTGCCAAAAAGTCATTGCAGACGTTTATCACTAACCCATCGACAGCATCTGGATACCATCGTATCTCACTCTGTGGACGATCTCTTACTGGCAGCGGAATCCGAGGGACAACTCATGCAAGTGCATTTGTCTGTGAAAACTGCACTATTGACACATGGTCTGAAACTGCACCAGGGAAAGAACAAGTCACAGTTCCTTGGAAATACCTTGGATTTCAAATTAATAACACCACTATTCAACCCCAGACTGTTACTTTACCCACTGACATCCACACCTTAAATGATTTACAGTCGCTACTGAGCTTAATCAGTTGGGTTAGGCCTCTGTTAGGTGTAACAACAGACACCCTGAAACCGCTCTTTCAGCTCCTGAAAGGGGAGGCAGACTTAACCTGCCCTCAACGCTTAACACTGGCAGCCCGGGCAGTATTAAAGGAAATAAATCAAAGACTGAGTTCCTGTCAGAGTCAAAGAAAAGTTTGGGGATTACCTTCTGTTTTAGTAATTTTTAAAGGTATCAAACAACCTTATGCTGTAATAAGACAATTAGATGTAAAAGGCAAAGAGTTTCTGTTATAGGAATGGGGTTTTTTAAACTTCTAATTTTCCAAACCCATTACTCCATATCCTGAGATGCTCTCCAAAGTCTGCCACAAAAGCAGATGATGGCTTTGGGAGCTCTTGGGGAGGGATCCAGATATTATTTATGTTCCTCTGTCTACTGTTCAACTAACTCAATTGCAGATTCATAGGATGAACAAGGACTGTATATATATATATATATATATATGTATAAATGCATGGGATATAAACGAACGTGGAATATAAGTGTTATATAAAAATAGTATGGAATAAGGGGTAGAGAATATGAGGGTTTTGGTCTAGGCCTTCCTGGTAACCTGCCTGTAACCAAGGAAGTGGCCATGTACCCAGTATTCCATATGATTTTTAGGTAAACCAGGGTATAAAGAAGTTGGATATCAGAGACCTCGCTCTCTTCTCTTCCGGCAAGGTTCAGGAGCAGTGGGTCCTTGTGCTGGTCTTGCTTATCTAAGGCTGAGGCCTGCAGTGACCTCTGGTCTGCCACATGGAGGTTTGGAGAGTGCTGGTCGTGTCTGCCAATCTTGCTTTTCTAAAGGATGTGGTGAGATTTGTTTTGCTAGTTATTAGTATAGTTCTTTGTCATTGTTTGTGAGGATGACCATATAAATAAAACTGGGCACTAGATGATGATGGCCTAAATTCAGGTTTTATTGCTCCATCCAGAATATTACATCTTGTTCCTCACACAGCTGCACTCACATACCGTCTGTAGAATCTTACATACTAACACTATTCTTAGTTCTGTTATCTATAATTTACAACTAACCTTCACATATGATTGGATGTTCTCCTCTTATTTACATTCTTTTCCATGCTGCTAGGCTGCATGGCCCTGCTGCATCCTCCGACAGTTCTTGATTTTGACTGTGTATATCTGTTCTGTGTTCCTTTTTGTCCCTTTTTGTCCCTTTTTATCCCTTTTTCCCCTTTCCTTTTGAAGGGTGTTTGGATTCCCTGTGCTGTGTACATAGCATCTTAATTGTATTTAACTGTAACATATGTAAATATATATATTTTTATATAATTATCTTAATTTTAGGTTCTTCAATTTCTATAGGTTTTTTCCTTTGCCCTAAAGGAAGAAGGGAGGGGAAGGGGTTGTTACTGTGAGTTCAGGCGTTTGGCAGGGAACCAGGTCCGAACCATCACACCATGTACTGTCAAGAGTGGCCCCCAACTGCCCATGAGATCGAGGGGAAGGGCTTTCTTTCCTGGGTGGAAGCGCTGTTGTTTGCTTTTCAAAGCCCTGCACTGAACTTGCTGGTGCGACTCCCAAAAGTGAATATGGTCAAATATTCTTCCCAGACAAAAGGCGCCACGAGAGAAAGCTCTTGCTACCCATGCAGTACCAATCATAGGCCACCAACTGCACACGAGAGACAGAGGGTAAGGGCTTTCTTTCCTGGGGGAAAGGGCCGTCCTTCTCTTGCAGAAGCCCAGTGCTGAAATTGCCAGTCTGACTCCCCAAATTGAACACAGCTGAAGATTCTTCCCAGACAAATGGTGCCAGGACAGAAGGGTCTTGCTGCCCATGGAGTGCTCTGGGTGTCCCAACACCTGCACCTAAGAGGCCAAGGTTACAAGCGGTCTTTCCTGGGGTAACGTGCTGTGCTTTGCTTTCCGGAGCCATGCTCAGAGAGAGCTGGTCCGACTCCCCAAATTGAACATGGACAAAGATTTCTCCCAGGAGAAAGGTGCCAGGAAACTAAGTTCTTGCTTCCCACAGAGTGCCCAGGGTGTCCCACACACTGCACATGAAACCCAAAGGTTACAGGCTTACTTTTCTGGGGGAAAGGCCGTGACATCACAACAGGGTCATGGCAGATGGGTGGGACTGCACTTTGACATTCTGTAAATTTGGTTCTTTGGTTTCCAGGAACTGTTCTGGAATGGAGAGGACAGGCCATGACATCACAAAGGGGTCCATGGCACACAGGTGGTGCTTCACTTTGGGGTTGTGGGTTGTTGGTTCTTTGGTTGCCAAGGGCTATTCAGGAAGGGAGAGGGTAGGCTGTGACATCACAAAAGGGCCTCAAGCACATGGGTTGGTTTAGTGGGTGGACCCTGGCTGGATTTCAAACACCCACTAAAAGCTGTTACCTCCTCCTCCCTCTGCAACTCCACAGAGGAGAGAAAAAAACAGCTGAGGATTCCTGAGTACAGATAAGGGTGGGGAGAAAATCACTTATTAATGGGCAGAACAGACTCAAAGTAGGGATAGTACTTAAATTTATTACTGACTGGATAAAAGCCAAAGAGTGAGAAACAAAACAGTCTGAAAAACACCTTCCCCCCACCCCTCCTTCCACTTTCTCCCTCCTCCCCCCAGTGGTGCAGGGGGACAGGAATGGGGGTTACAGTCAGTTGTTGTTTCTGTCACTGCTCAGGGAGAGGAGTTGGATCCTTCCCTGCTCCTGTGGGGTCCCTCCCACGGCAGACAGTCCTGGATGGACCTCTCCAGTGGGTCCATCCCTCGGGCAGCAGCTCTTCCCACCCTGCAGTCCCGTGGGTCCCTCCTCCATGGGGTCAGTCCTTCAGGGATGAGCTGACCCGGCGTGGGTCCCCCACAGGGGCCACGAGTCCTGCTGGGAAAAACCTGCTCCAGCCTGGGCTTCCCTCTGCACAGGCTGCAGGTCCCTGCCAGGACCTGCTCCATCCTGGGCCTGCCCCAGGGTCACAGCCTCCTTCCTGCATCCCCCTGCTCCAGCGTGGGAGCCTCCAGGGGCTGCAGGAGGGTCTCTGCACCCTGATGCTCCCCCAGGGGCTGCAGGGGCCTCAGCTCTGAGTCCTTCCCTTGCTCCTGGGGGGTCCCTCCTGCCCCTCCTTCTGCACTGACCTTGCTGTCTGTGTTGTTATCCCATGTTCTCACTCTGCTCTTCCCAGGATGGAAATTTTTCTGTGCAACTCTTCTCTCTTCAGAAATATGTTATCCCTGAGGTGTTGCTGTCACTCCTAAATGGCTCAGCCTTGGCCAGTGGCAGGAACTCCATCCTGGAGCAGCTGGCATTGGCTCCATTGGACAGGGGAAGCTTCTGGCAGATTCTAACAGAAGCCACCCATGTAGTCCCCCCACTACCAAAACCCAGCCACAGAAACCCCTGTCTTGTGCAGCTCTTTCTCCAAGCCAAGCAGGTGGGAGTTGGTGCCAAGGAGCTGAAACCTGCAGGTCCAGCCTTTAGTGGAGGAAGCTCAGATTTGCCCAAGGCTGCTTTGAGTCCCAGGGCTTGGATGAGGGAATGGTGGTGTGGGAGATGGGGATAAAGTCTGATGGATTGTCATATATAAAAAGTCTAGATTTTGGTAGTTATTCAGACTGAATTAGGAGGTACTTGGAATCAATGTTGATGGGGGATTGCTGATATCAATGTAAAAACAGGTAAAAAGCAAGCAGGTTACAAAAAGACATCTTTATTTGTGGTTTTATTAATACAAAATATTCTCAGAATGCCTTTCTGAGATCTGTCTAATTAACCACAAAAGAATTGAAGACTTTTAGAAGGAAATTATTCCCAGGGGCTTGTCTGGTTAAGATGCCATCACTGAGAAGAGAGTGTGGAGGAATGAGCAGACAAGGACACCATCCCTGGGGCTGGGGAAGCAGGAACTCAGAGTCACTGGTTCCAGGTGGCAAATGGACTGTGGGATGTTTCTGTGAGAGCCCATAATGGGTGTGCTGCTTTCAGGGGAGTCCAGTTGAATTTCTTCCTCGTGGCCAATACAGGGCTGTGTTTTGGATTTGTGCTGAACACAGGGTTGATAATCAGAGTCACAGAATAGGCTAAATTGGAAGGGACCCCAAAGGATCATCCAGTCCAACCCTTAGCCCTGCACAGGACCATCCCCAAGGCTCACACCATGAGCCTGAGACGATCATCCAAACACTTCTTCAACTCTGTCAGCCTTGGTGCTGTGCCCACTGCCCTGGGGAGCCTGTTCAGTACCCACTCAGCCTCTGGGGGAAGAACATTTTTCCAAGATCCAGCCTAAACCTGTCCTGACACAACCCCAGGCCATTCCCTCAGTCCTGTCCCTGGTCCCCCCAGAGCAGAGCTCAGGGCCTGCCCCTCCTCTGCCCCTGCCCAGGGAGTTGTGACTGCAGTGAGGTCT
This sequence comes from Myiozetetes cayanensis, assembly GCF_022539395.1. NCBI lineage: Eukaryota > Metazoa > Chordata > Aves > Passeriformes > Tyrannidae > Myiozetetes > Myiozetetes cayanensis. The sequence goes on from NW_026088039.1 coordinate 17,321, forward strand.
CCCCTCAGTCTCCTCTTCTCCAGATGAACACACCAAGTGCCCTCAGTGTCCTCACAACCTTCCCCTCCAGGCCCTTCCCCATCCTCATGGCCTCCTTTGGACACTCTCCAATGGCTCAATCTCTCCCTTCCATTGTGTCCCCCCAAACTGCCCCAATCTTGCAGGTGAGGCCGCCCCAGGGCAGAGCAGAGCGGGACAATCCCCTCCCTGATGCCCCCAGCACAGGCTTGGCCCTCCTGGCTGCCAGGGCACTGCTGACTCAGGGCCAACTGGCACCCACCAGCACCCCCAGGGCCCTTTCCCGGCACTGCTTCCCAGCCTCTCATTCCCAGGGTGTCTGTCCAGCCGGGGTTGCCCCATCCCAGGGCAGGATCCGGCCCTTCCCCCTGGGGAACTTCCCATGGTTGGTGATTCCCAGCCCTGGGATCTGTCCAGGTCTCAGCAGGGCCTTCCTGCCTTGCAAGGGCTCAGCAGCTCCTCCCAGTTTTGGGTCACCTGCAAACTTGTTCAGTGTCCCTTCCAGTGCTGAGTCCAAGTCATTGATGGAGATGTTGGAGAGCACAGGGCCCAAGATGGAGCCCTGTGGAACCCCAGCAGTGACAGGTCACAGTCTGATGTCACCTCTGTCACTGTTACAGGGTCCCTTTGGTTCCATGAGCCCCACATGTCATAACAGCCCCTTTGATTCCATGAGATTCCACAGTGTGCCTGTGTTAATTTGGTTCCAAGAGGCCCTGCAGTGTCACAGAGTTCCCCGGTTCCATGATATTCTCAATTGTCCCAATGGAGCCTTGATTCCATAAATTTTGCAGTTTCCCAGATTGACTTTTCTACCATGAGAAAATCCTCCTGAAACCATGACATTATCCACCTTTGGTCTTTCCAGGATGGAAATTTTTCTAAAAACTCCTTCTTCAAAGTCATGTTACCCAGTGAGGTGTTGCTGTCACTCCAAACACTACACCAGTGGCAGGAACTCCATCCTGGAGCAGCTGGGATTGGCCTCCATGGCACAGTGGGAAGCTTCTGACAGCTTCTAACAGAAGTCACCCTGTAGTCCCCCACTACCAAAACCCATGCAGAGAAACCCACTGTCTGCTGCAGCTCTTCTCCAAGCCAAGCAGGTGGGAGTTGGTGCCAATGAGCTGAAACCTGCAGGCCCAGCCTTTAGTGGAGGAAGCTCAGATTTGCCCAAGGCTGCTTTGAGTCCCAGGGCTTGGGATGAGGGAATGGTGGTGTGGGGACAGGGATAAAGTCTGATGGATTGTCAGACACAAAGTGTCTTGATTTTGCATAGTCTCTTCAGGACTGAATTAGGAGGTGCTTGGGATCAATGTTGACTGGGGATTGCTGATATCAATGTAAAAACAGGTAAAAAGTAAACAGGCCACAAAAGACATCTTTATTCGTGGTTTTATTAATACAATATATTTACTCAGAATGTCTACTCCTGAGATCTGGTCAAGTAACCACAAAGAATTGAAGACTTAGAAGGAAATTATTCCCAGGGGCTTGTCTGGTTAAGATGCCATCACTGAGAAAAGAATGTGGAGGAATGAGCAGACAAGGACACCATCCCTCGGGGCTAGCAGCAGGAACTCAGAGTCACTGGTTCCAGGTGGCAAATGGACTGTGGGATGTTTCTGTGAGAGCCCATAATGGGTGTGCTGCTTTCAGGGGAGTCCAGTTGAATTTCCTCCCCGTGGCCAGTACAGGGCTGTGTTTTGGATTTGTGCTGGACACAGGGTTGATAATCACAGAGTCACAGAGTGTGCTGAGTTGGAAGGGACCCATAAGGATCATGCAGTCCAACCCTTAGCCCTGCACAGGACCATCCCCAAGGGTCACACCATGAGCCTGAGAGGATCATCCAAACACTTCTTGAGCTCTGTCAGCCTTGGTGCTGTGCCCACTGCCCTGGGGAGCCTGTTCAGTGCCCAACCACACTCTGGGGGAAGAACCTGTTTCCAAGATCCAGCCTACCCCTTCCCTGACACAACTCCAGGTTGTTCCCTCAGTGCTGTCCCTGGTCCCAGAGCAGAGCTCAGGGCCTGCCCCTCCTCTGCCCTGCCTCAGGGAGTTGTGACTGCAGTGAGGTCTCCCCTCAGTCTCCTCTTCTCCGCTGAACACACCAAGCGCCCTCAGTGTCCTCACACACCTTCCCCTGCAGGCCCTTCCCCATCCTTCATTGCCTCCTTTGGACACTCTCCAATGGCTCAATCTCTCCTTCCATTGTGCCCCCAAACTGCCCCAATCTTGCAGGTGAGGCCGCCCCAGGGCAGAGCAGAGCGGGACAATCCTCCCTGATGCCCCCCAGCACAGGCTTGGCCCTCCTGGCTGCCAGGGCACTGCTGACTCAGGGCCAACTGGCACCCACCAGCACCTCCAGGGCCCTTTCCGGCACTGCTTCCCAGCCTCTCATTCCCAGTGTGTCCGTCCAGCCGGGGTTGCCTCATCCCAGGGCAGAATCCGGCCCTTCCCTGCTGAACTTCCCATGGTTGGTGATTCCCAGCCTCGGATCTGTCCAGGTCTCAGCAGGGCCTTCCTGCCTTGCAAGGGCTCAGCAGCTCCTCCCAGCTTTGGGTCACCTGCAAACTTGCTCAGTGTCCCTTCCAGTGCTGAGTCCAAGTCATTGATGGAGATGTTGGAGAGCACAGGGCCCAAGATGGAGCCCTGTGAAACCCCAGCAGTGACAGGTCACAGTCTGATGTCACCCCTGTCACTGTTACAGGGTCCCTTTGGATCCATGAGCCCCACATGTCATAACAGCCCCTTTGATTCCATGAGATTCCACAGTGTCCCTGTGTTCCTTTGGCTCCAGGAGGCCCTGGAGTGTCACGGAGTTCCCCGGTTCAATGATATTCCCAGTGTCCCAATGGAGCCTTGATTCCATAAGTTCTGCGGTGTCCCAGGTTTACTTTTCTACCATGAAAAAACCTTCCTGAAACCATGATATTATCCACCTTTGTAATCTATTCCCTTTTTCATCACGCAGTGTCCCAGGGATCCTTTGGTTCCATGAGGCCCTGCAGTGTCCCAGCAGCCCCTTCATTCCTTTGTGCCACTGGAGACACCCCATAATCCTGACCTGCCTTGTCCATGGCTCCTGAGCCTTCTGAAAAGTTGGAAAGGGGTTCAGCAGCAGTGATCCCCATCCTGCTGGCTCTGCTTCCCAGCCTAGGGAGCCACAGCCCCTCCCTCTGCAGAGCAGCCCCTCCAGCTCAGGGCCCTGCAGGGATCCCAGGCTGGGATCTGCAACTGCCAAGGCAGCCTGGACACACTGCCCTGGGCAAAGGGATGTCCCTGCAGAAGAGCAAGGCAGCATTTCTGTGCCTGCACAGAGGAATCCATGGCACAGAGAAAACTCTTTCTGCAGCCCCCCTGGGGACAGGCTGCTCTGTCCCTGGGCCAGGACTCTGTGCTGGGCTGGGCAGAGGGGCTGGCACTGAGGGGCACAGTCAGGCTGTGCTGGGCATCTCCTGCAGATGACACCAGGGCTCCTGCAGTTGCCCTGAGCTCCATTTGCTGCTACCATGCTGAGTGTCCAGCCCCTGAGCTGATGGGGATGCTGAGACTCCTGTCTGTGCCCCAGGAGCTGCTGTGCCCTTCAGAGGGCTGGGGCTGTGGGGGGAGTGCCCAGAGCTCTGCAGCTCCCTGGGGTGGGCACTGCTGAGGGGCCAGAGCAGACTGAGCTGCTCCACCAGCTACCTCTAGAATGAAATCACTTCTAATGTTCTCCTGAAGAACCATAATTATATGTGCTCTGTCCTGAGCACTAAACTGGAACTATGAGATAACAGAAAAGTTTTACTGTCAGGAATATTGAGAAGGCAGGGCAATGTCACTGGGAGACCTATCCCAAAACCTTGAAAAGGCCAGAAACACTCCCAGAGGTTCCTGGAGCCTGGCAAAGGCAGACATGGAACCAGTCTGCAAACAGGGCAGCAAGGAGGCTTGGCAGAGTTCCAGACTGCTCAGGCTCAGCAGGGAAGGGGACATGGCAAGTCCTCCTGCAGCCATTGCCAGGCATGGGAAGGACACGTCAAGGATTGCAGAACCCCTGTGGGAGGCAAAGAACGGGATGTTGTGTGCTCAGACTTCAGAAAGTTTGTGCAGTGCCACAATGGTCCCTTGATTCCATGAGGTTGCACAGTGTCATGACAAAGCTGACACCAACCAGATTAAAGTCTGGGGGATATTAGGAGGAAATGGGACAAAAATTTGGGCAAGGAAAGAGGGGCTTGGTCAATAGAGAGGAAAGATTTTAATGAGGTAAAAAGAGGTTCGGGGAATGCTGAGAGTGCTGAAA
>NW_026088040.1:0-21707 GCF_022539395.1 Myiozetetes cayanensis
GGGGAAAAGGGGGAATTTCCATGGAAAATGGGGGAATTTCCATGGGAAAAGGGGGAGAAATTCCACAAAAAATGGGGGGGATTCCATGGAAAATGGGGAAATTCCATGGAAAATGGGGAGCAATTCCATGGAAAATGGGGGAGAAATTCCACGAAAATGGGGGAAATTCCATGGGAAAAGCGGGGAAATTCCATAAGGAAAAAAGGGGGGAACTTCCATGGAAAATGGGGGGAAATTCCATGAAAAATGGGGGGAAATTTCATGGGAAATGGGGGGAAATTCCATGGGAAATGGGGGGAAATTCCATAGGAAAAAAAGGGGAAATTTCCATGGAAAATGGGGAGGAATTTCCATGAGGAAAAAAGGGGGGAAATTCCATAGGGAAAAGGGGAGAAATTCCATGGAAAATGGGGAGAATTTCCACGAAAAATGGGGAGGAATTTCCATGGAAATGGGGAGGAATTTCCACAAAAAATGGGGAGAAATTCCACGAAAATGGGGGAGAAATTCCACTGAAAAATGGGGGGGAATTCCACAAAAAATGGGGGAGAAATTCCATAGAAAATGGGGAAGAAATTCCATGGAAAATGGGGAGGAATTTCCACGAAAAATGGGGGAGAAATTCCATAGAAAATGGGGGGGAATTCCACAAAAAATGGGGAGAAATTCCACGAAAAATGAGGGGAAATTTCCATGAAAAAACTGGGGAGAATCTTCCCTCTTTTCCAGCCCCTTTTCCCCTTTCCCACCTTTTTTTTCCTCTTTTCCCACCTTTTTTTCCCTTTTCCCACCTTTTTTTCCCCCTTTCTCCCACCTTTCTTTCCCCCTTTACTCACCTTTTTTCCCCTCTTTCCCATCTTTTTTTCCCCTTTTCCCACCTTTTTTCCCCTCTTCTCCACCTCTTTTCCCTCTTTTCCATCCTTATTTCCTCTCTTTTCCATCATTTTTCCTCCCTTTTCCATCATTTTCCCCCTTTTCCCACCTTTTTTTCCCCCCTTCCCACCTTTTTTCCCCTCTTTTCCACCCTCTTTTCCCCCTTTTCCACCTTTTTTTCCTTCTTTCCCACCCTCTTTTCCCTGGTAGGAAAAAAAAAACCCAACACCAACAACAACAATTGGAAAACCAACCCCAAAATTCCCAAAAAAAAAACAAAAAACCTGGAAAAGAAAAAAAAAATCTCAACCCAAAAACCCACGAGATTTTTAACTTCTTTATTTATATATTTATTTATTTCATATTTCTTTAATTATTAATTTATTTATTTCTTTATTTGCTGCCAAAATAAAGATGGAAAATGAGAAGAAAACCAAAAAAATCCAGAAAAATATCCCGAGAAATTCCCAAAAGGGAAAACAATTCCAAGGCAACTCAGATGAGCAAGGCATAAAAAAGGAGCTCCATGCGCCGGGAGAGACCCCCAGGAAACGGGAAAAGGGCATGGAAAAAAAGGTAGGAAAAGGGAAAATTCCAGCCTGGAATCGGGGATGGAGCTGGGAGGGAATTCCAGATCTCTGGAGACAAACCCAGCCAGGAATCAGAGCTGGATCCAGGGGGGAATTCCAGCTCCCTGGAGCCAAATCCAGCCTGGAATCAGAGCTGGATCCAGGAGGGAATTCCAGATCTCTGGAGCCAAATCCAGCCGGGAATCAGAGCTGGATCCAGGAGGGAATTCCAGCTCCCTGGAGTCAAATCCAGCCGGGAATCAGGGATGGATCCAGGGGGGAATCGGAGAAGGAGCCAGGAGGGAATCGGAGTCAGATCCAGGGGGGAATCAGAGCTGGATCCAGGAGGGAATCAGAGCTGGATCCAGCCTGGAATCAGAGCTGGATCCAGGAGGGAATTCCAGCTCCCTGGAGCCAAATCCAGCCTGGAATCAGAGCTGGATCCAGGGGGGAATCAGAGCTGGATCCAGGGTGGAATCAGAGCTGGATCTGGGGTGGGATCAGAACTTCCTGGAGCCAAATCCAGCCTGGAATCGGAGAAGGAGCCAGGAGGGAATTCCAGCTCCCTGGAGCCAAACCCAGCTTGGAATCAGAGCTGGATCCAGGGGGGAATCAGAGCTGGATCCAGGAGGGAATCAGAGCTGGATCCAGGAGGGAATTCCAGCTTCCTGGAGCCAAATCCAACCTGGAATCAGAGCTGGATCCAGGAGGGAATCAGAGCTGGATCCAGGATGGAATCAGAGCTGGATCCAGGAAGGAATCAGAGCTGGATCCAGGAGGGAATCAGAGCTGAATCCAGGAGGGAATCAGAGGTGGATCCAGGGGGGAATCAGAGGTGGATCCAGGAGGGAATCAGAGGTGGATCCAGGAGGGAATCAGAGCTGGATCCAGGAGGGAATCAGAGCTGGATCCAGGAGGGAATCAGAGCTGGATCCAGGAGGGAATTCCAGCTCCCTGGAGTCAAATCCAGCCTGGAATCAGAGGTGGATCCAGGGGGGAATCAGAGGTGGATCCAGGAGGGAATCGGAGCCAGATTCAGGATGGAATCAGAGCTGGATCCAGGGGGGAATCAGAGCTGGATCTGGGATGGAATCAGAGCTGGATCAAGGAGGGAATCAGGGCTGGATCCAGGGGGGAATCAGAGCTGGATCTGGGGTGGAATCAGAGCTGGATCCAGGGGGGAATCAGAGCTGGATCCAGGAGGGAATCAGAGCTGGATCAAGGAGGGAATCAGGGCTGGATCCAGGGGGGAATCAGAGCTGGATCCAGGGGGGAATCAGAGCTGGATCAGGGATGGAATCAGAGCTGGATCCAGGAGGGAATCAGAGCTGGATCCAGGAGGGAATTCCAGCTCCCTGGAGCCAAATCCAGCCGGGAATCAGAGCTGGATCCAGGAGGGAATCAGAGCTGGATCCAGGGTGGGATCAGAGCTGGATCCAGGAGGGAATCAGAGCTGGATCCAGGAGGGAATTCCAGCTCCCTGGAGCCAAATCCAGCCGGGAATCAGGGATGGATCCAGGGGGGAATCAGAGCTGGATCCAGGAGGGAATCAGAACTGGATCTGGGGTGGAATCAGAGCTGGATCCAGGGGGGAATCAGAGCTGGATCCAGGGGGGAATCAGAGCTGGATCCAGGAGGGAATCAGAACTTCCTGGAGTCAAATCCAGCCTGGAATCAGAGCTGGATCTGGGATGGAATCAGAAGCTCCTGGAGGTGGATCCAGAGTGGAGGATCCAGGGGGGAATCAGAGCTGGATCTGGGGTGGAATCAGAAGCTCCTGGAGCCAAACCCAGCCTGGAGTCAGAGCTGGATCCGGGGTGGAATCAGAAGATCCTGGAGATGGACCCAGGGGGGAATCAGAGCTGGATCTGGGGTGGGATCAGAACTTCCTGGAGCCAAACCCAGCCTGGAATCAGAGCTGGATCTGGGGTGGGATCAGAGCTGGATCTGGGGTGGAATCAGAAGCTCCTGGAGGTGGATCCAGAGTGGAGGATCCAGGGTGGAATCAGAGCTGGATCAGGGGTGGGATCAGAACTTCCTGGAGGTGCATCCAGGGTGGAATCAGAGCTGGATCTGGGGTGGAATCAGAAGCTCCTGGAGGTGCATCCAGGGTGGAATCAGAGCTGGATCTGGGATGGAATCAGAAGCTCCTGGAGGTGGATCCAGAGTGGAGGATCCAGGAGGGAATCAGAGCTGGATCCAGGGTGGAATCAGAAGCTCCTGGAGATGCATCCAGAGTGGAGGGTCCAGAGTGGAATCAGAGCTGGATCCAGGGTGGGATCAGAGCTGGATCCAGGAGGGAATTCCAGCTTCCTGGAGCCAAATCCAGGGTGGGATCAGAGCTGGATCAGGGATGGAATCAGAAGCTCCTGGAGGTGGATCCAGAGTGGAGGATCCAGGGTGGGATCAGAGCTGGATCCAGGGGGGAATCAGAGCTGGATCCAGGAGGGAATCAGAGCTGGATCTGGGGTGGAATCAGAAGCTCCTGCAGATGCATCCAGAGTGGAATCAGAGCTGGATCAGGGCTGGAATCAGCAGCTCCCTGGAGCCAAACCCACCCTCGTCCAACCCCCCGACCCTCAGATGTCCCCGCTGGTGTTGACGACGTGGAAGAGCGTGACGTTGTAGACGACCTGGTGGCCGTTGTTCCAGGTGTAGAGGACCCTCTGGCGGGGGTTGTAGTCCAGCATGGAGATGTGGGAGTACTGGTTGTGGAAGGGGATGTCGGTGTGCTCGGAGCTGGAGGAGCCACTGATGGATCCAGGGGGGGATCAGAGCTGGATCTGGGGGGGGATCAGAACTTCCTGGAGCCAAACCCAGCCTGGAATCAGAGCTGGATCCAGGGGGGAATCAGAAGCTCCTGGAGGTGGATCCAGAGTGGAGGATCCAGAGTGGAATCAGAGCTGGATCTGGGGTGGGATCAGAAGGTCCTGGAGCCAAACCCAGCCTGGAATCAGAGCTGGATCCAGGGGGGAATCAGAAGCTCCTGGAGGTGGATCCAGAGTGGAGGATCCAGAGTGGAATCAGAGCTGGATCCAGGAGGGAATCAGAACTTCCTGGAGCCAAACCCAGCCTGGAATCAGAGCTGGATCTGGGGTGGGATCAGAGCTGGATCCAGGATGGAATCAGAGCTGGATCTGGGGTGGGATCAGAGCTGGATCTGGGGTGGGATCAGAACTTCCTGGAGCCAAACCCAGCCTGGAATCAGAGCTGGATCTGGGGTGGAATCAGAGCTGGATCCAGGATGGGATCAGAGCCAGATTCAGGATGGAATCAGCAGCTCCTGGAGATGCATCCAGGGTGGAATCAGAGCTGGATCCAGAGTGGAATCAGAGCTGGATCAGGGCTGGAATCAGCAGCTCCCTGGAGCCAAACCCACCTTCTCCACCCCCAAGGCTCAGATGTCCCCGCTGGTGTTGACGACGTGGAAGAGCGTGACGTTGTAGACGACCTGGTGGCCGTTGTTCCAGGTGTAGAGGACCCTCTGGCGGGGGTTGTAGTCCAGCATGGAGATGTGGGAGTACTGGTTGTGGAAGGGGATGTCGGTGTGCTCGGAGCTGGAGGAGCCACTGATGGATCCAGGGGGGATCAGAGCTGGATCTGGGGTGGGATCAGAACTTCCTGGAGCCAAACCCAGCCTGGAATCAGAGCTGGATCTGGGGTGGAATCAGAGCTGGATCCAGAGTGGAATCAGAGCTGGATCTGGGGTGGAATCAGAAGCTCCTGGAGATGCATCCAGAGTGGAATCAGAGCTGGATCCAGGGGGGAATCAGAACTTCCTGGAGCCAAACCCAGCCTGGAATCAGAGCTGGATCTGAGGTGGAATCAGAAGCTCCTGGAGGTGGATCCAGGGGGGAATCAGAAGCTCCTGGAGGTGGATCCAGAGTGGAGGATCCAGAGTGGAATCAGAGCTGGATCCAGGGTGGAATCAGAAGCTCCTGGAGATGCATCCAGGGTGGAATCAGAGCTGGATCCAGGATGGGATCAGAGCCAGACTCAGGATGAAATCAGAAGCTCCTGGAGGTGGATCCAGAGTGGAGGATCCAGAGTGGAATCAGAAGCTCCTGGAGCCAAACCCAGCCTGGAATCAGAGGTAGATCCAGGAGGGAATTCCAGCTCCCTGGAGCCAAACCCAGCCTGGAATCAGAGCTGGATCTGGGGTAGAATCAGAAGCTCCTGGAGGTGGATCCAGGGTGGAATCAGAAGCTCCTGGAGGTGGATCCAGAGTGGAGGATCCAGAGTGGAATCAGAGCTGGATCTGGGGTGGAATCAGAAGCTCCTGGAGATGCATCCAGAGTGGAATCAGAGCTGGATCCAGGGCTGGAATCAGCAGCTCCTGGAGCCAAACCCAGCGTGGAACCCCCAAATCCACCCCCAGTGCTCAGATGTCCCCGCTGGTGTTGACGACGTGGAAGAGCGTGACGTTGTAGACGACCTGGTGGCCGTTGTTCCAGGTGTAGAGGACCCTCTGGCGGGGGTTGTAGTCCAGCATGGAGATGTGGGAGTACTGGTTGTGGAAGGGGATGTCGGTGTGCTCGGAGCTGGAGGAGCCACTGGTGGATCCAGGGGGGGATCAGAGCTGGATCTGGGGTGGGATCAGAACTTCCTGGAGCCAAACCCAGCCTGGAATCAGAGCTGGATCTGGGGTGGAATCAGAGCTGGATCCAGGAGGGAATCAGAAGCTCCTGGAGCCAAACCCAGCCTGGAATCAGAGCTGGATCCAGGGTGGAATCAGAGCTGGATCTGGGGTGGAATCAGAAGCTCCTGGAGGTGGATCCCGAGTGGAATCAGAGCTGGATCTGGGGTGGAATCAGAAGCTCCTGGAGATGCATCCAGGGTGGAATCAGAGCTGGATCCAGGGTGGAATCAGAGCTGGATCTGGGGTGGAATCAGAAGCTCCTGCAGATGCATCCAGGTGGAATCAGAGCTGGATCAGGGCTGGAATCAGAAGCTCCTGGAGGTGGATCCAGAGTGGAATCAGAACTGGATCCAGGATGGGATCAGAGCTGGATCAGGGCTGGAATCAGCAGCTCCCTGGAGCCAAACCCAGCCTCGTCCAACCCCTCAACCCTCAGATGTCCCCGCTGGTGTTGACGACGTGGAAGAGCGTGACGTTGTAGACGACCTGGTGGCCGTTGTTCCAGGTGTAGAGGACCCTCTGGCGGGGGTTGTAGTCCAGCATGGAGATGTGGGAGTACTGGTTGTGGAAGGGGATGTCGGTGTACTCGTAGCTGGAGGAGCCACTGATGGATCCAGGGGGGGATCAGAGCTGGAGCTGGGGTGGGATCAGAACTTCCTGGAGCCAAACCCAGCCTGGAATCAGAGCTGGATCTGGGGTGGAATCAGAGCTGGATCTGGGGTGGAATCAGAAGCTCCTGGAGATGCATCCAGAGTGGAATCAGAGCTGGATCCAGGGATGGAATCAGAAGCTCCTGGAGATGCATCCAGGGTGGAATCAGAGCTGGATCCAGGGGGGAATCAGAAGCTCCTGGAGGTGGATCCAGGGGGGAATCAGAAGCTCCTGGAGGTGGATCCAGAGTGGAGGATCCAGAGCGGAATCAGAGCTGGATCCAGGATGGAATCAGAAGCTCCTGGAGGTGGATCCAGAGTGGAGGATCCAGAGTGGAATCAGAGTTGGATCCAGGGTGGAATCAGAGCTGGATCCAGGATGGAATCAGAGCTGGATCTGGGGTGGAATCAGAAGCTCCTGGAGGTGGATCCAGAGTGGAGGATCCAGAGTGGAATCAGAGCTGGATCCAGGGGGGAATCAGAAGCTCCTGGAGCCAAACCCAGCCTGGAATCAGAGCTGGATCTGGGGTGGGATCAGAAGCTCCTGGAGGTGGATCCAGAGTGGAGGGTCCAGAGTGGAATCAGAGCTGGATCCAGGGGGGAATCAGCAGCTCCCTGGAGCCAAACCCACCCTTCTCCACCCCCCAGTGCTCAGATGTCCCCGCTGGTGTTGACGACGTGGAAGAGCGTGACGTTGTAGACGACCTGGTGGCCGTTGTTCCAGGTGTAGAGGACCCTCTGGCGGGGGTTGTAGTCCAGCATGGAGATGTGGGAGTACTGGTTGTGGAAGGGGATGTCGGTGTACTCGTAGCTGGAGCTGCCGGTGTCGTAGGCGAAGTAGACCTTGGCCCCCGCCAGGTGGGAGTTGGTGACGTAGAGGGTGCCGCAGATGAGGAAGGACTCGCCGGCGCTGCGCTTGGGGTACCTGGGAGAGGGGGAAATTGGAGGTAAAAAAGGGGGGAAAAAATGATCCACCTCGTAAATTAATTACAATTCATGATTAATTTACACGCACCCGGTGTCCCAGGTGCGCAGCACCTCGAGGCTGTGCGGGTCCAGCCTGCTGAGCACGATGTTGCCCGCGTTCTGCTGGGTGGGGTCACAGCCCATCCCCCATCAATTACTGATTAATTTACACCCAATTAACACCCAATTAACGCACCCGGTGTCCCAGGAGCGCAGCACCTCGAGGCTGTGCGGGTCCAGCCTGCTGAGCACGATGTTGCCCGCGTTCTGCTGGGTGGGGTCACAGCCCATCCCCCATCAATTACTGATTAATTTACACCCAATTAACACCCAATTAACGCACCCGGTGTCCCAGGAGCGCAGCACCTCGAGGCTGTGCGGGTCCAGCCTGCTGAGCACGATGTTGCCCGCGTTCTGCTGGGTGGGGTCACAGCCCATCCCCACCCTCTACCACCTCAATTACTGATTAATTTACCCCCAATTAACCCCAATTAACGCACCCGGTGTCCCAGGTGCGCAGCACCTCGAGGCTGTGCGGGTCCAGCCTGCTGAGCACGATGTTGCCCGCGTTCTGCTGGGTGGGGTCACAGCCCATCCCCACCCTCTACCACCTCAATTACTGATTAATTAACCCCAATTAACGCACCCGGTGTCCCAGGAGCGCAGCACCTCGAGGCTGTGCGGGTCCAGCCTGCTGAGCACGATGTTGCCCGCGTTCTGCTGGGTGGTGTAGACGGCCCAGAGGCCGCTCTGCCCCCCGTCAATTACTGATTAATTTACACCCAATTAACCCCAATTAACGCACCCGGTGTCCCAGGTGCGCAGCACCTCGAGGCTGTGCGGGTCCAGCCTGCTGAGCACGATGTTGCCCGCGTTCTGCTGGGTGGTGTCACAGCCCATCCCCACCCTCTGACACCTCAATTACTGATTAATTTACACCCAATTAACGCCCAATTAACGCACCCGGTGTCCCAGGTGCGCAGCACCTCGAGGCTGTGCGGGTCCAGCCTGCTGAGCACGATGTTGCCCGCGTTCTGCTGGGTGGTGTAGACGGCCCAGAGGCCGCTCTCCCCCCGGTAAATTAACCCCAATTAACACCCAATTAACGCACCCGGTGTCCCAGCTGCGCAGCACCTCGAGGCTGTGCGGGTCCAGCCTGCTGAGCACGATGTTGCCCGCGTTCTGCTGGGTGGTGTAGACGGCCCAGAGGCCGCTCTCCCCCCGGTAAATTAACCCCAATTAACACCCAATTAACACTAATTTACACACACCCGGTGTCCCAGGAGCGCAGCACCTCGAGGCTGTGCGGGTCCAGCCTGCTGAGCACGATGTTGCCCGCGTTCTGCTGGGTGGTGTAGACGGCCCAGAGGCCGCTCTCTCCCCCGTCAATTACTGATTAATTAACACCCAATTAACGCACCCGGTGTCCCAGGTGCGCAGCACCTCGAGGCTGTGCGGGTCCAGCCTGCTGAGCACGATGTTGCCCGCGTTCTGCTGGGTGGTGTAGACGGCCCAGAGGCCGCTCTCGTCGGCCATGAAGTCGATGTCGGAGAAGCCGCCCCAGGAGTAGGGGAAGGTGTTGTTGTAGCCGGCGCTGGGGAGGCTGCGCTGGACGAGGACGCTCCTGGAGCCAAAGTGGTATTTGACGGCCACGTTGCTCTGGTATTTGTTGTAGAAGAGGGAGCCGTTGAACACCACGTGCCCCGTGCCCGCCCAGGGGTGGGGCAGGAGGTGCTGGATGAAGTTCTGCCCCGCCACGAAGTCGTCGAGGGTGCGGAACTCCAGCACGCGGCGGCCGCGGAGGTAGCCGTCCATGTACCACACCTTTTTTGGGGGAAAATGGGGGAAATGGGGGCAAAAAGGGGGAAAAAAGGGGGAAAAATGGGGGAGAATGGGTTAGAAGGTTGATGGTGGGGAGGGGAGAAAGGGGGGGAAAAAGGGGAAAAAATGGGGAAAAGAAATGGGGAAAAAATGGGAAAAAAAGGGGAGAAAATGGGGAGAAGAAATGGGGAAAAAAAGGGTTAGGAGGTGAGGGGAGAAGGGGGCAAAGAGGGGAAAATGGGAAAAGAAATGGGGAAAAAGGGGAAAATGGGGAAAAATGGGAAAAAGGGGGAAAATGGGTTAGAAAGTCTGAAGGTTAAAGGGAGGGGGGAAGAGGGGGAGAAAGGGGGAAAAGGAGGGGGAAAGGGGGAAAGGAGGGGTAAAAATGGGGAAAAAGGGAAGGGGGAAAATGGGTTAGAAAGTCGATGGAGGGAGGGAAAGGGGGAAGGGGAAAAGGAGGAGAAAAGGGGAAAATGGGAAAAAGGGGGGAAAAGGGTTAGGAGGTGAGGGGAGAAGGGGGGAAGAGGGGGAAAAATGGGGAAAAAGGGGGAAAATGGGTTAGAAGGTTGATGGTGGGGAGGGGGAAAAGGGGGGAAGAAAGGGGGAAAAGGGGAAGAAAAGGGTTAGGAGGTGAGGGAGAAAGGGGGAAGGGGAAAAATAGGGAAAAAGGGGAAAAAGGGAAAAGGGAAAAGGGGAAAAAAGGAAAAGGGTGAAAGAAGGGAGAAAAAGGGGAAAGGGAAAAAGGAAGAAAAAGGGGAAAAACAGGGAAAGGGGAAAAAGAGGGGAAAAGGGGGAGAAAAAAGGGGGAAAAGGGGGAAGGAGAAAAGGGGAAGAAATGGGGGAAAAAAAGGGAGAAGGGAAGAAAAGGAGGGAAAAGGGAGAAAAAAGGGTGGGAAAAGGGAGAAAAAAGGGGAAGAAAAGGGAGGGAAAAAGGGGAAAAAGAGGGAAAAAGGGGGGAAAGGGAGAAAAGGGGGGAAGGGGGAGAAAAAAGGGGAAAAAAGGGTGAAAAGGGGAGGAAAAAGGAGGAAAAAAGGGGGAAAAAAGGGCAAATAAAGGGAGAAATGGGGGGAAAAGGGGAAAAAAATGGGAAATAAAAGGGGAAAAGGGGGAAAAAAGGTGGGAAAGGGGTGGGAAAGGGGGAAAAAGGGTTGGGAAGGGTCCCCCTCACCCGGCTGTCGGCGCTGGGGGTGGTCACCAAGTCGAGCTCAAACCCCCCTAAACTGAGTTTAACCCCCCCTAAACCGAGTTTAAACCCCCCCTAAACTCAGTTTAACCCCCCTAAACTGAATTTAACCCCCCCTAAACTGAGTTTAACCCCCCCAAACTCAGTTTAACCCCTTCCAAACTCAGTTTAACCCCCCCTAAACTGAGTTTAACCCCCCCTAAACTCAGTTTAACCCCAAACTCAGTTTAACCCCTTCCAAACTCAGTTTAACCCCTAAACTCAGTTTAACCCCCCAAAACTCAGTTTAACTCCCCAAACTCAGTTTAAACCCTTCCAAACTCAGTTTAACCCCTAAACTGAGTTTAACCCCTTTAATCTCGAGTTTAAGGTCCAGCCTCCCCAGGACCCCCCCTCACCCGGCTGTCGGCGCTGGGGGTGGTCACCAAGTCGAGCTCAAACCCCTAAACTCAGTTTAACCCCCCAAACCGAGTTTAACCCTAACTCCCCAAACCGAGTTTAACCCCTCTAAACTGAGTTTAACCTCCCAAACTGAATTTAACTCCTAAACTCAGTTTAACCTCCCTAAACTGAATTTAGCCCCTAAACTGAATTTAAGCCCCAAAACTCAGTTTAACCCCCAAAACTCAGTTTAACCCTCCAAACTCAGTTTAACCACTTCCAAACTCAGTTTAACCCCCCCTAAACTGAGTTTAAGCCCCCTAAAATGGGTTTAAACCCCCTTAAACTGAATTTAACCCTCCCCAAACTGAATTTAACCCCCTTTAATCTCGATTTTAAGGTCCAGAACCCCCCCCAGGACCCCCCCTCACCCGGCTGTCGGCGCTGGGGGTGACGGTGTCGCTCATCCAGGAGCCGAAGCGCGAGCCGGAGGCGCGGACGGTGATGGGGTTGCTGACCCCGGTCAGCTTCCCACAGCCTGGAAAAACAGTGGGAAAAGGGCTTGGAAAAGTGGGATTAAAGGGGAAAAAACGTTGGGAAAAGGGGCTTGGAAAAGTGGGATTAAAGGGGGGGGATTTGAGGGGGTTGCTGACCCTGGTCAGCTTCCCACAGCCTGGAAAAACAACGGGAAAAGGGCTTGGAAAAGTGGGATTAAAGGCAGGGGGGATTTGGGGTTCCATTCCCATTTTCCCAGCCCCATTCCCAGTTTTTCCAGCCCCCCAAATTCCCTACCCAGCTTCTGGAGGCAGATCCAACCCATCCCAAGGTCTCCATTCCCAGTTCCCCAAGGTCTCCAACCCATCCCAAGGGATCCATTCCCAGCTTCCCAGCCCCATTCCCAGTTCCCCAAGCTCTCCATTCCCACATTCCCAGTTTTTCCAGCCCCCAAATTCCATACCCAGCTTCTGGAGGCAGTTCCAACCCATCCCAAGATCTCCAACCCATCCCAAGGGATCCAACCCATCCCAAACTCATCGTTCCCAGTCCCCCAAGATCTCCAACCCATCCCAAGCTCCCCATTCCCACATTCCCAGTTTTCCCAGCCCCCCAAATTCCGTACCCAGCCTCTGGAGGCAGGTGTGGAGCCGGGATCTGACCCATCCCAAGGGATCCATTCCCAGTTCCCCAAGATCTCCAACCCATCCCAATTTATCCAGCCCATCCCAAGATCTCCAACCAACCCATCCCAAGGGATCCAACCCATCCCAAGATCTCCAACCCATCCCAAGGTCCCCATTCCTGGTTTTCCAGCCCCATTCCCACATTCCCAGTTTTCCCAGCCCCCAAATTCCGTACCCAGCCTCTGGAGGCAGGCGTGGAGCCGGGATCTGACCCATCCCAAGGTCCCCATTCCCAGTTCCCCAAGCTCCCCATTCCCATTTTCCCAGCCCCATTCCCATTTCCCAGCCCCATTCCCAGTTCCCCAAGCTCTCCAGCCCATCCCAAGCTCCCCATTCCCGGTTTCCCAGCCCCATTCCCAGTTTTCCCAGCCCCAAATTCCCTACCCAGCTTCTGGAGGCAGGCGTGGAGCCGGGATCTGACCCATCCCAAGGGATCCATTCCCAGTTCCCCAAGGTCTCCAACCCATCCCAAGGGATCCATTCCCAGTTCCCCAAGGTCTCCAACCCATCCCAAGTTCCCCATTCCCATTTTCCCAGTCCCATTCCCAGTTTCCCAGTTTTTCCAGCCCCAAATTCCCTACCCAGCCTCTGGAGGCAGGCGTGGAGCCAGGATCCGACCCATCCCAAGATCTCCAGCCCATCCCAAGCTCCCCATTCCCACTTTCCCAGCCCCATTCCCAGTTCCCCAAGCTCTCCATTCCCATATTCCCAGTTTTCCAGCTCCAATTCCCCACCCAGCTTCTGGAGGCAGATCCAACCCATCCCAAGGGATCCAATCCATCCCAAGATCTCCAACCCATCCCAAGATCTCCAGCCCATCCTGAGCTCCCCCTTCCCGGTTTCCCAGCCCCATTCCCACATTCCCATTTCCCAGCCCCATTCCCATTTTCCCAGCCCCATTCCCAGTTTTCCCAGCCCCCAAATTCCCCACCCAGCCTCTGGAGGCAGGCGTGGAGCCGGGCCTGGAGCAGCAGGAGCCGCTGCTGGAGCTCCTCGTAGTCGAAGGCCCCCAACTCCTCCTGCAGGGCCACCAGGCCCAGGGACACGTTGGCCACCTCCGCCCTCAGCGCCGCGATCAGCCGCGAATCCGAGCGGAACTGGTCCAGGACTGGGAGCAGTGGGAGCAGGTCAGACATCTGCTGCTTCAGGTCCTGGGAAAACAGCAGGAATGGGGTCAAAATCACCCAAAAATGGAGCCAAAGTCACAACGGGAGCAGCTCCGACATCTGCTGCTTCAGGTCCTGGGAAAACAGCAAAAAACGGGGTCAGAATCAGCCAAAATCACCCAAAAATCACCCAAAAATGGGATCAAAGTCACAGCGGGAGCAGCTCCGACATCTGCTGCTTCAGGTCCTGGGAAAACAGCAAAAAACACCCAAAAACGGGGTCAGAATCACCCAAAATCACCTAAAATGGGGTCAGAATCAGCCAAAATGGGGGAAAAATGACCCAAAAATGGGATCAAAGTCACAGTGGGAGCAGCTCCGACATCTGCTGCTTCAGGTCCTGGGAAAACAGCAAAAAACACCCAAAAATGACCCAAAATCAGCCAAAAACGGGGTCAGAATCAACAAAAAATGGGATCAAAGTCATACAAAAATGTGGTCAAAATGACCCAAAAATGGGATCAAAGTCATCCAAAAATGGGGTCAAAATCACCCAAAAATGGGGTCAAAATCACCCAAAAATGGGGTCAAAATGACCCAAAAATCACCCAAAAATGGAGTCAGAATCAGCCAAAAATGGGATCAAAATCACCCAAAAATGGGGTCAAAATGACCCAAAAATGGGATCAAAGTCATCCAAAAATGGGGTCAAAGTCATCCAAAAATGGGGTCAAAGTCATCCAAAAACGGGCTCAGAATGACCCAAAAATGGGATCAAAGTCATCCAAAAATGGGGTCAAAATCACCCAAAAATGGGGTCAAAATGACCCAAAAATGGGATCAAAGTCATCCAAAAATGGGATCAAAATGACCCAAAAATGGGGTCAAAATGACCCAAAAATGGGGTCAGAATGACCCAAAAATGGGATCAGTCATCCAAGAATGGGGTCAAAATGACCCAAAAATGGGATCAAAGTCATCCAAAAATGGGGTCAAAATCACCCAAAAATGGGATCAAAGTCACCCAAAAATGGGGTCAGAATGACCCAAAACTGGGATCAAAATCATCCAAAAATGGGGTCAAAATCACCCAAAAATGGGGTCAGAATGACCCAAAAATGGGATCAAAGTCATCCAAAAATGGGATCAAAATCACCCAAAAATGGGGTCAAAATGACCCAAAAATGGGATCAAAATCACCCAAAAATGGGATCAAAATCACCCAAAAATGGGGTCAAAATGACCCAAAAATGGGATCAAAGTCATCCAAAAATGGGGTCAAAATCACCCAAAAATGGGGTCAGAATGACCCAAAAATGGGGTCAAGATGACCCAAAAATGGGATCAAAGTCACCCAAAAATGGGGTCAGAATCAGCCAAAAATGGGGTCAAAATGACTCCAAATCACCCAAAAATGGGGTCAGAATGACCCAAAATCACCCAAAATCACCCAAAAATGGGGTCAGAATCAGCCAAAACTGGGATCAAAGTCATCCAAAAATGGGATCAAAATGACCCAAAAATGAGGTCAAAATGACCCAAAAATGGGGTCAAAATGACCCAAAAATGGGGTCAAAGTCATCCAAAAATGGGGTCAAAATGACCCCAAATCACCCAAAAATGGGGCCAAAATGACCCAAAATCACCCAAAAACGATGTCAAAATGACCCAAAAAACGGGATCAAAGCCCCAGATCCTGTGAAAAGAAAAGGGTCAGTGCCCTCCCCGTGGAATTCCCGCCCTTCCCACGGATTTTCCATGGGATGTTCCCACCTGGAATCCTCTGGCGCTGAGGCCGGGGGGTCCCTGGGAGGCCCCGCGGAGCCGAAGGTCGAGACCCCTCACGAGGCCCTCGGTGCTGCGAACGTACTGCAGGTCCCTCAGGGTCCGTAATTCCAGCTGCTCCAGGGACTGGGACATGTTCTGAACCTGCCAGGGGATTGGAAAATTGGGATTAGGGGGTTGGAAAATGGGGATTGGGATCCAGGGTGTTCCATTGATCCCAGCCCATTCCATTGTTCCATCCCATCCCATCCTGCAGGTCCCTCAGGGTCCGCAATTCCAGCTGCTCCAGGGACTGGGACATGTTCTGAACCTGCCAGGGGATGGGAAAATCAGGGATTAGGGGATCCCATCCCATCCCATCCCATCCTGCAGGTCCCTCAGGGTCCGCAATTCCAGCTGCTCCAGGGACTGGGACATGTTCTGAACCTGCCAGAGAGGAAATCTGGGATGAGGGGGTTGGGATTTGGGGTTTGGGATCCCAGTGTTCCAATCCCATCCCATCCCATCCCATCCTGCAGGTCCCTCAGGGTCCGTAATTCCAGCTGCTCCAGGGACTGGGACATGTTCTGAACCTGCCAGAGAGGAAATCTGGGATTAGGGGGTTGGAAAATGGGGATTGGGATCCAGGGTATTCCATTGATCCCATCCCATCCCATCCTGCAGGTCCCTCAGGGTCCGCAATTCCAGCTGCTCCAGGGACTGGGACATGTTCTGAACCTGCCAGAGAGGAAATCTGGGATTAGGGGGTTGGAAAATGGGGATTTGGGATCCCAGTGTTCCATTCATCCCATCCCATCCCATCCCATCCTGCAGGTCCCTCAGGGTCCGTAATTCCAGCTGCTCCAGGGACTGGGACATGTTCTGAACCTGCCAGGGGATGGGAAAATCAGGGATTTGGGATTTGGGATCTGGGGTATTTCA
Organism: Myiozetetes cayanensis; assembly: GCF_022539395.1. Taxonomy (NCBI): domain Eukaryota; kingdom Metazoa; phylum Chordata; class Aves; order Passeriformes; family Tyrannidae; genus Myiozetetes; species Myiozetetes cayanensis. The sequence goes on from NW_026088040.1 coordinate 16,076, forward strand.
TTGATCCCAGCCCATCCCATCCTGCAGGTCCCTCAGGGTCCGTAATTCCAGCTGCTCCAGGGACTGGGACATGTTCTGCACCTGCCAGGGGATGGGAAATTGGGATTAGGGATTTAGGGATGCAGGGTATTCCATTGATTCCATCCCATCCCAGCCCATCCCATCCTGCAGGTCCCTCAGGGTCCGCAATTCCAGCTGCTCCAGGGACTGGGACATGTTCTGAACCTGCCAGGGGAAATTTGGGATGAGGGGATTGGAAATTGGGGTTTGGGATCCAGGGTATTCCATTGATTCCAGCCCATTCCATTGATTCCAGCCCATCCCATCCCATCCTGCAGGTCCCTCAGGGTCCGTAATTCCAGCTGCTCCAGGGACTGGGACATGTTCTGAACCTGCCAGGGGATGGGAAAATCAGGGATTTGGGATTTGGGATCCAGGGTATTCCATTGATTCCATTGATTCCATCCCATCCCATCCTGCAGGTCCCTCAGGGTCCGCAATTCCAGCTGCTCCAGGGACTGGGACATGTTCTGAACCTGCCAGGGGATGGGAAAATCAGGGATTAGGGGATCCCATCCCATCCCATCCAGCAGGTCCCGCAGGGTCCGCAATTCCAGCTGCTCCAGGGACTGGGACATGTTCTGAACCTGCCAGGGGATGGGAAAATCAGGATTAGGGATTTAGGGATGCAGGGGATCCCATTGATTCCATCCCATTCCATTGATTCCATCCCATCCCATCCCATCCTGCAGGTCCCTCAGGGTCCGTAATTCCAGCTGCTCCAGGGACTGGGACATGTTCTGAACCTGCCAGGGGAAATTTGGGATTAGGGAGTTGGGATCCCAGTGTTCCCATCCCAGTGTTCCCATCCCATCCCATCCTGCAGGTCCCTCAGGGTCCGCAATTCCAGCTGCTCCAGGGACTGGGACATGTTCTGAACCTGCCAGGGGTTGGAAATTTGGGATTAGAGGGTTGGAAAATGGGGATTAGAGGGTTGGGATTTGGGGTTTGGTATCCCAGTGTTCCCATCCAATCCAGCAGGTCCCACAATTCCAGCTGCTCCAGGGACTGGGACATGTTCTGAACCTGCCAGGGGATTGGAAAATTTGGGATTAGAGGGTTTGGGATCTGGGGTTTGGAATTTGGGGGAATCTCGGTGTTCCCATCCCAACAATTCCGACTGACAATTTCCAATCAACATTCCCGGCTCATTAACAATTCCCATCACCATTCCTATCCCATTAAGAGTTCCAATTAACAATTCCCATCACCATTTCTATCCCATTAAGAGTTCCAATTAAGAATTCCCATCATCATTCCCATCTCATTAACAATTCCCATCATCATTCCCAGCCATCATTCCCAAATCCCATCAACAATTCCAACTAACAATTCCCATTAACAATTCCCATCATCATTCCCATATCTCATTAACAATTCCCATCCCCACCTCCAACTCCCCCCCAGATTAACCCCCAGAATTCCCACAAGAATTTCCAGAATTCCCACAAGAATTCCCACAACAATTCCCAGAAGAATTCCCGGAATTCCCAGGGTGATTCCCGACCTTTTCCAGGAGGTTCCGGATGCGGATCCCGGGTGGGTCTCGAGCGCAGGATCCCTGCACGGGCACCAGGGCCTCCAACTCCCCCCCAGAATTCCCACAAGAATTCCCACAACAATTCCCACAACAATTCCCAGATGAATTCCCAGAATTCCCAGGGTGATTCCCGACCTTTTCCAGGAGGTTCCGGATGCGGATCCCGGGTGGGTCTCGGGCGCAGGATCCCTGCACGGGCACCAGGGCCTCCAACTCCCCCCCCAGATTAACCCCCAGAATTCCCAGAATAATTCCCACAACAATTCCCAGGTGAATTCCCGGAATTCCCACAATAATTCCCAGATGAATTCCCGGAATTCCCAGGGTGATTCCCGACCTTTTCCAGGAGGTTCCGGATGCGGATCCCGGGTGGGTCTCGGGCGCAGGATCCCTGCACGGGCACCAGGGCCTCCAACTCCCCCCCCAGATTAACCCCCCAGAATTCCCACAACAATTCCCACAACAATTCCCACAAGAATTCCCAGATGAATTCCCGGAATTCCCAGGGTGATTCCCGACCTTTTCCAGGAGGTTCCGGATGCGGATCCCGGGTGGGTCTCGGGCGCAGGATCCCTGCACGGGCACCAGGGCCTCCAACTCCCCCCCCAGATTAACCCCCAGAATTCCCACAAGAATTCCCACAACAATTCCCACAAGAATTCCCACAATAATTCCCAGAATTCCCAGGGTGATTCCCGACCTTTTCCAGGAGGTTCCGGATGCGGATCCCGGGTGGGTCTCGAGCGCAGGATCCCTGCACGGGCACCAGGGCCGTGCAGAGGCACCGCCCGTCCGGAGCCTGCGCCGAGCGCAGCACCTGCCAGCCCTCCTCGGGGCTCTGCAGCAGCGTCTGGAAAAAGGGAATTTAGGGAATTTTAGGGAATTTTTAGGGATCAGGGTGGGATCCAAACCCGAAAATTCCCTCCCGGGAATGGAAAATCCCAAAGAATTCGAAGCACGTCCTGAAGAATTCCAAGGATATCCCGACCCCATCATCACCCCAGGCTCTGGAAAAGGGTCTGGAAAAGGGTCTGGAAAAGGGTCTGGAAAAGCGGGAATGGGAATTTTTAGGGATCAGGGTGGGATCCAAATCCGAAAATTCCCTCCCGGGAATGGAAAATCCCAAAGAACTCCAAGCCCATCCTGAAGAATTCCAAGGATATCCTGAAGAATTCCAAGGATATCCCACCCCCCATCATCAGCCCAGGCTCTGGAAAAGGGTCTGGAAAAGGCTCTGGAAAAGTGGGAATGGGAATTTTTAGGGATTCAGAGTTGGAATTCCCATGGGATGAACCCCCACTCAAAAAAATATCCTCCTTGGAATGGAAATTCCCACCCATCTGAAGGTTCCAAGCATGTCCTGCCCCACCATCATCAGCCCAGGCTCTGGTTCAGGCTCTGGAAAAGGCTCTGGAAAAGGGTCTGGAAAAATGGGAATGGGAATTTTAGGGAATTTTTAGGGATCTGGAACGAGAATTTTAATGGGATGAAGCCCCAAAAAAATCCCTTCTAGGGATGGAAAATTCCCAAAGAATTCCAAGCAGATCCTGCCCATCCCCACCACCATCCCAGAGCCTCCTCGGGGCTCTGCAGCAGCGTCTGGAAAAGTGGGAATGGGAATGGGAATTTTAGGGATCCGGAGTGGGAATTCCAAAAAAACGAACCCCTAAAATTCCCAAAGAATTCCAAGCATATCTCGAAGAAGTCCAAGGATATCTCAAAGAAGTCCAAGGATATCCCGACCCCATCATCAGCCCAGACTCTGGAAAAGGCTCTGGAAAAGGCTCTGGAAAAGCAGGAATGGGAATTTTTAGGGATCAGGGTGGGATCCAAACCCGAAAATTCCCTCCTGTGAATGGAAAATCCCAAAGAATTCCAAGTATATCTTGAAGAATGCCAAGGATATCCCGGTCCCATCATCAGCCCAGACTCTGGTAAAGGGTCTGGAAAAGGGTCTGGGAAAGTAGGAATGGGAATTTTAGGGAATTTTTAGGGATCTGGAACAAGAATTTTAATGGGATGAACCCCTAAAAAAATCCCTTCTATGGATGGGAAATCCCAAAGAATTCCAAGCATATCTCAAAGAATTCCAAGTATATCCCACCCCCAATCATCATCCCAGGCTCTGGAAAAGGGTCTGGAAAAGCAGGAATGGGAATGGGAATTGTAGGGATTCAGAGTTGGAATTCCAATGGGATGAACCCCCCAAAAAAATCCCTTCTAGGGATGGGAAATCCCAAAGAATTCCAAGGATATCCTGAAGAATTCCAAGCATATCCCACCCCCCACCATCATCCCAGACCCTCCTCGGGGCTCTGCAGCAGCGTCTGGAAAAACAGGAATTTAGGGAATTTTTTTAGGGATCTGGAACCGGAATTCCAAAAAAACGAACCCCTAAAATTCCCTCTCGGGGATGGAAAATTCCCAAAGAATTCCAAGGATATCCCACCCCCCATCATCAGCCCAGACTCTGGTTCAGGCTCTGGAAAAGCAGGAATTTTTAAGGAATTTTTTTAGGGAATTTTTAGGGATCCGGAGCGGGAATTCCCATGGGATGAACCCCCTAAAAAAATCCCTTCTAGGGATGGGAAATCCCAAAGAATTCCAAGCCCATCCCAAAGAATTCCAAGCCAATCCCAAAGAATTCCAAGCAAATCCCAAAGAATTCCAAACAAATTCCCAAAGAATTCCAAGCCAATCCCAAAGAATTCCAAGCCAACAAATCCCAAAGAATTCCAAGCCAATCCCAAAGAATTCCAAGCCCATCCCAAAGAATTCCAAGCCAATCCCAAAGAATTCCAAGCCCATCCCAAAGAATTCTAAGTAAATCCCAAAAAATTCCAAACAAATCCCAAAGAATTCCAAGCCCATCCCAAAGAATTCCAAGCCCATCCCAAAGAATTCCAAGCCCATCCCAGACCCCAATCCAGGATCTGGGATAAAAAGGGGCTGGAAAAACTGGGAATGGGAATTTTTAGGGATCCAGGGCCGGGTTTCCAATGGGATAAATCCCAAAAAATCCCTTCCCAGGGCTGGAAAATTCCCCAAAGAATTCCAAGCCCATCCCAAAGAATTCCAAGCAAATCCCAAAGAATCCGAAACAAATTCCCAAAGAATTCCAAGCAAATCCCAAAGAATTCCAAGCCCATCCCAAAGAATTCCAAGCAAATCCCAAAGAATTCCAAACAAATCCCACAGAATTCCAAGCCAATCCCAAAGAATTCCAAACAAATCCCACAGAATTCCAAACAAATCCCAAAGAATTCCAAGCAAATCCCAAAGAATTCCAAGCCCATCCCAAAGAATTCCAAGCAAATCCCAAAGAATTCCAAGCCCATCCCAAAGAATTCCAAGCCAATCCCAAAGAATTCCAAGCAAATCCCAAAGAATTCCAAGCAAATTCCCAAAGAATTCCAAGCCCATCCCAAAGAATTCCAAGCCCATCCCAAAGAATTCCAAGCCAATCCCAAAGAATTCCAAGCAAATCCCAGACCCTGATCCAGGATCTGGGAAAAAAAGGGGCTGGAAAAGCTGGGAATGGGAATTTTTAGGGATCCAGAGGGATAAATCCCAAAAAAATCCCCTTCCCAGGGCTGGAAAATTCCCAAAGAATTCCAAGCCCATCCCAACTCCTGGAAAATCCCAGGAATTCTTCCCCCTCTCCTCCCCCAAACTCAACCCTCCAAAAAATTCCCAAAGGGAGGAAAAATTCCAAGGAATTCCAAACCCTGGGAGAGGGGGGAGGGGTGGAAAAAAACCCCCAGGAGTGAGGAAAATTCCAGAGGGAAAGAAAACGGGAAAAAAAAAACCAGGAAAAGGAGCATTCCCGATTTTCCTTCCCCTCCCCCCTCCCCCCTCGGGATCCATGAATTAATTAATTAATTAATTAAGAACTGGCCCTTAATGAATAATTCATGGGATGAAAAGGGCCGGGAATTTGGGATAAATCCCTGGGAAAAGGAGGAGGAAAAGAGAGGGGGGGGGAAATTCCAGGGGTTCCTTCCCGGTTTTTGGAGGTCCCAAAGAAAGAAA